>NC_142519.1:2445000-2585000 GCF_964205215.1 Stylophora pistillata
AGCTACCCCAAACAATGTCACAGTAATCAAAGTGAGGTTTTACTAAAGCTTAGTAAATGAGATGTAAGGTTGATGCTGGGATCAGGTGCCTAATTCGCTTTAGGGCCCCGATACCAGAGGCGATCTTTTTCGTTAGTTTTTCGATGTGACTATGCCAATCGAGTTTATCGTCTATTATTACACCAAGCGATTTTGTAGCTGTAACCTGGCTCACTTGAGTATTGTTCATTCTAATTGTTGGTGAAGCTGTGAGATTATTCAGTCTCTGCCTCGACCCTATTAGCATGAATTCGGTTTTAGTTCGGTTATGTATGTCTGTATGCTGACGTTGCGAGCGGTAGCTCTTCGTCATTCGCTTTATTTGGTCTGGTCAAGACTTCCACCTCCGTAAAGCCGTAAGCAGGGAATTGATGAGAGTTTCCCAACAAAGAGTCACGAGCATTTTGATAAAGAGTGCAAAATTGGGCTCATTAAAATTTGTCCTTGTGTGACTGCTTTAGTTAAACATGGAGAAAATGACTTTGGTAGCCAAGACTGTCCATGCTCCTTCATCAGCAGTATTAATATCCCCTTATGTCTTTCATTACTCTTGAACTTATGTCTTTCATTACTCTTTACGCCTTTGTTTCCTAGCCTCTTCCTTGACTAGAATGTAACATCTATAATCAGCAAGTAAATGTCTCGAGGACAACAGGCATTCAGCGCTATGCTATTGCACTAATCAACCAATGGATAGCGAGTTGAAACGAAATGAAATATACAAAAGACCGAAATATTTTCATCCAACAGATCGTTTTCAACAGTATCTAGTTAAGTACTCAAATATTGATCTTTGATTTACTGATAAGAGAAAATTTCCGGCAGCAAAAAATATAGATATTACCATAAATTCCAAAGAGTATTCCTGTGGAAATCCATAGAATTCGAGAACAAAACTTGATATTTCAAAATCGGCACTCTTAATCACCGCCCGTAGCAGCTAACCCATATCACTAATAGCGGAGCGTCTTTTTTCTGCAGAGAAACCACACACAGCCCACAATTCCTCTTTTCGCTTTTAATGAAGAGCTCACGCTCGAAACATTCCTTGAAAAAACTCTTTACGTTGACCAATTTTTATGATAAGTTGACAAAACCAAATAATTCTGCTGTTAATCAATTTTTCTTGAAAGAAGAAATGATTTTCACCCTTCTCATACGCATTAGTGTAAATCATAACACTTGATTAGAAATGGAATTGTTGGGGAGTCAGTCTGTGAATTGAAGTCAAGTTTCGCTAGGTCACAATTTCCATCTTCAATCATAACTCGACACATGTTGTGATCCTTTCAAGATACTTTGCAGGGTTTTGTACTATATCCGTGCCAATTTGATCGTGTCACATTCTCTCTATTGTGGCAAGATCAAAGAGATTGCTAGGTTTACTGAAACGAACCCTTTGGTCACGCCATGAGGCTTTACTCAAGGGCTACAAAGTTATGATTCGACCAATACTTGAGTATGCTTGTCAAGTGCACGTGTGGAACCCCCACCAAATATATTTGATCGATAAACTTGAACGGGTTCAAAGAAATATTACAAGATGGATCGCTGGCAAAGACACTCCATACGAAGATCGTGTAAAATTCCTCGATCTTCCAACACCTGCTCATCGTAGAGAACTCCTGGGCTTAGTCCAGCTTTTCAAGTTTATAAAGGGATATTCTGCTGGAACATTAATGATACTATGTCTTTCAGTAATAGGAAATCTAGAAACTCCCACTCATAAACTTTACAAGCCTTTTTTTCGCACGGATGTAAACAATATTCTTTCTGGAACAGATGTATTGATTGTTGGAATAAGCTACCATCATCTGTCGTAGATCATGAATCTGTAAATAGCTTTAAAAAAGCATTGCAAAAAGACTATTTTATATGATTTATATATCTATAGCATATTTTTTAAAATTCTTACGCATGCATGTATTGTTAAAGTATTTGTACAGATATATGTCATTTATTACAATTATAATATGGGGTATGGTTGGGTTTCAGGTGACGTCACAAGCTTTGCTGAAGTTAGTGTCCGCCATGTTGGTGTCCCTCGGGTGTCAAATTTATGAATAATTAGTCGATTTCTCTAGTGAAGCCCTCTCTCTTATCGCCGTATTATTTCGCCAACTACATGAATATCCAGACAGAAAAAAGCGATAAAAGTATCCGGCATTCATCTTAAGGTATCCCAGTGCTCTCTGAGTATGCCGAAAGCTTAGAGAGTTGGGAGGAAAGATGTTTGCAAAAGATCTCGGTCATTGGGGTTGACCCTGCAAGCATACCAGCCGAGAAGTTCAGTCCAAAATGCTTGCCTCCTGTGGAAGCGTCGGACTTGCTGAGTTACCTCGTTCTTGAGACCAGCTTCTACACCAAGAAGCAGTTCCAGGCGTTCAAGAGTCTAGAGGCGTTTAATCAAATGGTGTCGGGATTTGTAACCTCAGTTGTAGGCAAAGTAATCGCCGGCAAGTATGCCGTGAGAGCACGAGTTTGGCATTCACAGCATATGAATGATCCTTTAGTGAACATTTGGGTCATTTCCGAAAACGATGGGACTATTTTGTCAGCCCATTGCTTGGGATGCAAAGCTGGACTGGCTGAGTCATGCTCACATATCGCAAGTGTTTTATTTATTGTGCAGTAAATGGTTTGAACCCGGGGGTAACATGTGAAGGTGTAGTCTGATCGTCCGGGTGAGTGTAGTCCTGAGAAGGACTGTTGTCGGTGGCAGTGACTGACGTTTCGACAACCTGTGCGGAAGTCATCATCAGAGTCAAGTGTCATCATCAGAGTCACTTGACTCTGATGATGACTTCCGCACAGGTTGTCGAAACGTCAGTCACTGCCACCGACAACAGTCCTTCTCAGGACTACACTCACCCGGACGATCAGACTACACCTTCACATGTTTTATTTATGTTTGAGGGAACTACTAGAATTCATGGCAAGCTCGCTGGGTGTCACGAAAACTCAGACACCGAAAACTCAGGTCCCTCGAAGTGTTCTCCAAGCTTTCGAAGTGCTCCATAATTCGATAGTGCATAGCTTAAAGCATGAACCAATTTTTTTTATAATATAACCGGTGGAACAATGCAACAAATCCGACGCGAAAGACGGACAACAATATCAAGAGTGATTCTTCAGTGAAGCGAATCGTGACGGCGCTGATGCCGAGTCTTCTTTCGCGTTGTTTTTCTCTTTCTGCCTCATTTAAGAACTCTAGCCCAAGGGTCGCAAAATTGTCTTCGTTTTGGGACTGGTGGGCCGAGTCTCTGTTTGCATCCATTATTATCGCGAAATATTTAAGAATTTTGACAGAGCGACAACAAGGATCTGTGCAACGAAGTACAAAAAGGTAAACAAACGTCCCTTTCGGCTCGTCAAAATCACGCCACATTTTAATACTTTGATGTTGGAGCGAGCGCATTTGATCCCGTTAACTGTGAATGAAAAGTTCAAAATTAACGGGAAAAATGGAGGTAAATCTAAGCTAAATGAAGTCTTGTGTCACTCTAAAATGTTTTGATACTCAACCATCGGACGATTTTGCGAAACGTGCAACTTGCGGCCTTGCTTTTGCTGCTTCAGTTGGATCAAGACCCAAAAGGTCAAAATACACGAGGGATTACCAGGAGTGATCATGAGTCGAGTTTATCTCTTGAATTTTCGAGGAGTCTGAGTTTTCGGGGTCTGAGGTCTGAGGTCTGAGTTTTCGGGGTGTGAGTTTTCGTGACACCCCAAGCTTACTTGCACTCAGGTAAAATGCTCATGGATTTTGCCGACATAGGTCAATGAAGTGCCGTATGCGAGGGCTAAAGACATCGATTTCTCATCGGCTAAGAAGCTCAAAGAAAAGCTCGACCAAAAAATCGAGGATCTACAACAGCCGCAAGCCTCGAACAATACAACAACTTCTAGTTCCTCCTGTTCTTCCCCTTGATTTGTGATGATCTTAGGTATAGCGCATTAGATCATATATATAATGAATTTTGCGCTATAGAGATAATAAAATTATTAAATTATTATACGAAAAAATCCTTAGTCTTTATGCTTTCCACTTTTGCTCGAACAGCCAACAATAATGTTTAAAACCATCCCTTCTTTCTCACATGAACTCTTCGTTAGATACGGTTTGTTTACGCTCGAGGGACACCAAGATGGCGGATATTAACCGTTGCTAAGGTCTTGGTCACGTGGGTGAAACCCAAGGATAGTTAATATGGGGATTAAGTTCCTCCCTCTATAACCCAATTGCAATGTAATGTAATATAAAGTGAGTTACGATTACGATTACAATAAAGCTGTTATATATATATAGATATTTCACCCATTTCTGGAGTCGGACGTCGCCGAAAACTTTTCCTCCTCACCCGTCCGCTCTCTCTCCATCCATATTGCGCTGTGTTGTTAGATTAAAACACATAAGCTAACAAGTAACGTAATTTAAAATAAGGTTAAATAAAAGTTGGTAGATGAATTTACATGGCGATTTGCGTGTCATTAGCGCGGCTGCAATCGCTTAAGCCGAGACATGTTTCTAACTGATTGATAAGATATAACAAAGGGCTTTAAATGATATGAATACTCTCTGTTCGTTTTGAAACGCCCTTTTTATACTCTTTTCTTTCATTTGATTTTTTACACTTTGCTTAATGATTATTTGAATCACGTTTTTTGGAGTGTCGAAACTTTGAGTTTATGAATTGTTATTTCCCCGGTTACATTTATTAAATCTTTAAACCAGAGTAGCATCAAACCATGTCTGATTGTCCACCTGCTTGCTGTGTGAACTTTAATACATCCTAAGGGCCTGGCTTAACTAGGAAACTTTGTTGCGGATACATTGTTTCCTGTTATGTTTCTCGGGGTGGCTAAATTAGCGGGAAGCAAACAAAATGTTTTGCTGCCCCAGTGCTTAAACGAGGAAACATTGTTTCGGAAAACAAATGAGCTACGCATGCGTGCATGAATAAACTGACTTCGAGAAAGTCTGGGGATCAAAGGATGTTCACATTTTCATTGTATCAAAGCCCTTTGTGGCATTCTGCACAACAATAAGGAGCTTCAGCATCTTGTACCACTTCCAAGAGGAGTGGTACACATCGTTTGTTTGTTGACCGGACCTCTTTTTTCTTTCCTGGGCCTGTTCCCTCATAAATTGTGACCTGATAATTTTCCACTTGCTCTTGCTATCATCCCGGCTCATGTCATATTTTTCTGTCATCAGTAGATCGATTTGCGAATACGCCACCTCCTTACTGTCCCCGTTCATGTAGTCCTTATGACCCACGTCCCAGAGACAAGGCCTTTTCTCATACAGCGTAATTAGCATTTAAATTTCTTCATCTTTTCAATTCCTTTCCCTTCCCTTTCCCTTTCTTTGAGCGTGACCTGCTTGAATTTGTTCGCGGTCAGCCATTTTAATTGTTGTCTGCTTGCCGTTGCTATGAAACATTTTTCAATGTGCGAGCGGCATTGGAAATTAATCAACATTGTTTTCATCGTGGCTAAACTGGGAAACATGTTTCGGACGCAAAATTTGTGTCCGGGAAACAAAAATGTTTTTTTCTGCAGGAAAAAAACAATTTTTGTTTCCGAGCAGCAAAATCTGTTTCCGCGACATGTGTTTCCCGCGCGGGTAACTGGAAAACATTTGCCTCCGCAACAATGTTTCCGCAACAAAGCTTCCTAGTTAAGCCAGGCCTTAAGTATAGCTCATTACTGAAGTTATAATTTAAATTTCTACAAATCTCTATTCGCAATAGGTCTCAATTTATTAAAAATAGTAACTTCTGGTAAACAGCATCATTGACACGAAAGTCGATTTTGAAACGGAAATCGCGGAATGCTATTCCAAGCAAACATTGTAGTCACAAATAAATATGGAAAGTTTAGGATTTTTAAAAACTTCTGTTGTCTGGAAGATTGCTATTAAAGCCATGTGAACTTAACCGAACGCGCATGTGAAGGCTCAAATTTCCTACGAAACTTTTTATTCACAGAGTTTTCAAGAACGGACGGTTCCAGAGATGTTAAGATAGTTCTAGCGAAAAGTGTAACAGCAGATCGTGTAATACCTATTCGCGCGTTCTTATTTTAGAAACGCAAATAGAAAATGACCCCCTCCTTTTCCTCATTACGTCATTTAGAATCTTCGAGTCGATGTTTTCAACGGAACTTCTTTTCTTAAAACGCGTCTTAATCTATGTAAAGTGAGTTGGAAAGGTGTTTTTTTCTGAGTCGCACAGCGATCTTGGTTGATAATTTCCGTACATCTTCAATATCTAATGATAAAAATTAACGAAAGAAGTTTTACACTACGTTTCGATGACGCCATGTCATCATTTTCAAGTGAAAAGAGAATAAAATTTTGACAAGTTAAAATACACCGTGCAAGGCGATAAAGCGTAAAGTATGCATGCAAAAAGTGAAAATTTAAATAAAATTTAAATAAATAGTTTTGGGCGTATGGACTCTGATTGTGTATTCAAGCATGGCCTTTTCTTCTTTAAGAATAACATTTCATAAATCGATGAGACAGTCCAGTTTCCGTTACACTTCTTTATCAATATCAATATAATCAACAGTGGCAAAAAGAGAAATTTAGGAATTGAAAAGACTTTGCTGGAACAAGGTGAAAAACTGTCATAAGGAAATTCTTTAGCTCAGATGTAATTCACGAAGTGCGATAATTACATTGTTTTTAAGTAGGTGTAGGTCAAACAGTGGCCCGCTTTGTCTATTTACGTCAAAGGTGTCTGTTTTGTTTTTAGTTCTCATTGATAAACAGTTGTTTTTTATGCTTCCAGAATGTTTGGAGGTATGTGATAAGATATTATTAGGTATAAGTATATATAAGATATCTAAAAAGTTGTAGCAGAATCATCTGAAGGCTGCCGCTAATTTATGGTTCATTGACTATTCTTTCCAACTCGTCGTCAACAAAGTAAGATTATAAATGTCTTTTATATTCTTTTCTAGTTGTTATGATAACCCTGTCAGCTTGAATTTCCAACGCGCAGTCCTGTCCTTAACATTATTTTTTGTTAAATTTGTCATGTATAATTATAATTGTGCTTTCTTTCAGTGGTCAAATTGGAGTACAATATCGATTTTTTCCCTATAACTTTCGTTGTTTTCTTATCTCAATTTATTGCTTTCTTATTTTCTCTCTGTCGCACAACGTTGAAATCGACTAATGTTTTATCACCTGTCACATGCCAGCGTTGGTAGCACTTACTAATTCGCGGTCCAAATATTGCTGCTGTCACTTTCCGTTTTATTGCTGCAACAAAGATTTTGAAAGGGAGAGTCTACGTCTTGTCTCCCTTGCGAATCTACTTTTCGATCTTTCGCGAAAAGAGAAATGAAATTGCCCCCTTTCTAAAAGTCCTTTGTCACAGATATTACTTGAATCTCTGTTTTCAAGTCTGCTACAGTCATCACTTCTAGAAACAAAATTCATCGTGATTCGGCTACTTACCAAAAATATTTATATATCTTTAACTGTAAAACGTAATATTCTTAATCACTGCTCCATGCAAGCATCGATGGCGAAAAGGAAATGGCAAGATAAACCTTTTCGTATACTGAAATTACATAAAGACATTTACTTTACAACCTTGTCCAGGTATACCAAGTAGATAAACCCCAGGTAGAAAAGATTACATTTATAATCAAGCACTGCTAAAAGAAGTTACTACACTTTTTTTTTTTTCAATTTTATAATTTTCTAAATTTACTGCTATTGGTGATCACGGTGACAAATTCGCATAAAATCTTTCCAGATCTTAGATCAACACAATAACGTTTGGACAAGCTCTGGCAAACGCCAGCTTTCCTAGTTTTCTTTTTTTGAATTGTGCTTCGCTAATTTTGCCTGATATATTTTGAATAATTCACGAGGGGATTGGTATATTGATGGCAGCTTCAGATTGACAAACGTTAAAATTGATTGATTGATAACTGGCACATAATATGTTGTTTGTCCAAATTGCCATGGTTGAAGATGCCAACATTGTATGAGCATAGCAACGGCCTATTTAGTTAAATAAAAATTTGCCTTCCCTTCAGGAAAACGTCTTATGCAAATGTGTCAGTGTGTTTGAAAAGCTTCCTCTTCGCTTTTTTTGTCAACGCTAAAACGCTCAGCCAAAATTTTAAAATTTATCCGGTTTTAAAAGCGCACCTAATACATCGTCTTCAATTCACGGTTGACATGACAGTAGGGATAAAGTTTGTGTTTAAATCTGTCCAGAGGAACCTTTTTAAAAGGAATAAGGCGTAAAGTAGTGGGTTAATGCACAAAACAGCGAAATGTCACTTCCTGTACATTTTCACTGGAGCTGGTGATGCTTAAAGCAGTCAGTGTAGATCACGCGTAAAATCAAAAGAGTGGCCTAACAGCACAACAGGACAACAGAAATAGAGAGTGGCTGGTTCATTTAACATGAAGAAAATGACTTTAGAAGCTAAGAATGGCCCCTTCATCGGCAATATTAATATCCCCTAATGCGTGCCATTACTCTTGTGCGTCGGCCAGAAAGTGATTAATATTTGTTGAGGTTAAGTTAGAACCAGACGGA
The DNA here is from genome assembly GCF_964205215.1 of Stylophora pistillata. NCBI lineage: Eukaryota > Metazoa > Cnidaria > Anthozoa > Scleractinia > Pocilloporidae > Stylophora > Stylophora pistillata. The sequence goes on from NC_142519.1 coordinate 2,453,616, forward strand.
AAAACGTCTTCACTCTTTCGGAGGCTTGAAATCTAAGGAAGTTTTAAATTTCCTTTCACGCCTGTTCAAAATAGGTTGCTTTTCAATATAACACGTAATCGAAAAAGATAGATACGCGTAGGTGGCATTGCCCACGTAGCTTTGAAATATAAAGGCGATTCGCAACAAACGTGTAGTACCCTGCGGTAGATTGTCCAGCTTACACGCATGCTATAGCTTCGACTATGGCTGCTTTATTGCATTTTTGAACGAGCTGGCACCAATTGCAAAGTAAGACAATGTTTTTTCCCTTTTTTAATTCTTTTTCACTTTTTGCTAACTATTGAATCCCGACTAGTTGGACTTTTTGTTCGAGCTGAAGATGGCTTTTACATATCCACCTTAAAGTTCCTTCACCCTTCAGAGTACACTTTTCTATACGTCACACGTAGAGTGGAGGCAGATTCATTCTTTATCACACGATGTCACAATATGCTCTTGTGTTCTTCTAAATTTCTTGGATATATAGCAAGAGGATATAAACAGTTTATATTTTCTTGATATATAGGCAGTCAAAAAAGTATATTTTTTTTCTTCTCAAATGACCTTTTACTCTAAATTATAACTTAAGATGTTACTTATAGAGATCGAGTGTTCGAAAACAAAACCGGGACTGAAATTTTGTCAGATTTCAAAATAGGGATGGAAAGTCAGAAAGAATATTTATAAAGGTTATTATAGAACCAAAATGAACGTGTAAAACTGATGTGAGCTATTATTTCAAGCGATAAAAAATTTGCATTTCTTTCGCTTTATTTATAATTCCTTTAACTGTAAACTGATTTAACGTTAGGCTACTGGATACAAATTCAATCGCTACCTGGTACGGTCGCCCAATTTCATCAAAGTCAATTTTCAAAAAAAAAAAAAAATTACGAAAAACAACAAAAAAGAAGTGCAACCTCACTCCCTGCAAGTTCGCTCTCACCTCAACTTGTTCATCCGATCAAATAAATCGAGTTCGCTCCAACATCTCTCATCTCATTTCTTTACGAAATGGTTAAAAAACTTCCGAAATCAGGACACTCCTTGTGAGCCGGCTAAACCTCAAGAGACTTTGGAATTTATACAAGAATGAGACTTTGAAAAACCTTAAGCCATATCAAGTCATAACAGCTAACAACGTGTTAATAAGGGTAAAGGGTAACATCCTTCTCAAAGAAAAAACATTTTCGTCTCAATCGTTCAATACTCAACCACAAAGTATTTTCGATATTCAGTTGTCTTCGACTTGATCGAGGGTTTGGGTGCTAGTAATAGATAAGCATGAGGTGCAGGCGTCTTATTAGAGCGATTGCGATCGTTTCCTCGACGAGCTAGGGTTGTCCAATACACCCAACCGCTGCGAATCGTCAAAGGCAGTTGACGATTCGTCAAACCGGAAGTCGATTTGCGGCCACGTGGTGGCGCGGGCCCATAGTAGTTCCTAGGTCGAACAGGTAAAGTTCATGTGCATTTATCTCGACTTCGAATGAGACTGGTCAAGTTTCCTGCTGACGACTCCATTCTACCTGTGCAAATCGGGTGGTTCATACTCGTGAATCATCAAAGCTTAACGGTGTATTGTGTTCTTCTGCGAATAGATTTCCAACTCAAAGAAAAAACGAGTGGAGTCGGCCCGTGTAGATTCGAATTAATTGAATACCCCAATTTAACGCTCTATGTAATGTAAGGAAGTGAAGGGGTCTTTTTTTTCGCGAATCGACATCGATTTCGCTAATAACGCGTCTAGTCGACCTGTGCTAATCTTCAACGCTCAACTGAATGTTGCCTTCTTCTGTAAATCGACATCCGGTATGACGGGTCGTCATTTGCTGTGACGACTCGTTCGATTCGAGTCAAATTGTGTCGAAGCGTCAAAATTTTCTACACTGTAGGGTTTAGAAAATTGTGACAATAGACTTCGGTCGCTTCACGCTTTAAGAACATGGGAGATCCATCTCGTCTTCTGCAAATCGGCATCCGGTATGACGGGTCGTCATTTACTGTGAGGAGTCGTTCGATTCGAGTCGAATCGTCAACATTTGTTACACTATATAGTTTATGATACTCTGACGATAGACGTCTTGTCGTTTCACGCTTTAAGAACGTGGAAGGTTCATGTTGTTATGTTGTCGTACCATGCCACTTATCTTCACTCGTTTCTCACGTCCCACTTCCGGTGCGTTAACGGACGATTCGACTTCCGGCATACCATGGCAATCTCACATATTGCTCACGCCTCTTGACTTCCGGTATGTTAATGCTCGATTTGACATCCGGTGTGACGATTCGTGAACGACCGTAGACGAATCGCAAAGGTTTGGGTATATTGGACATGTATGTCTTCAAGCGGCCATCTAGTATAGTTGACGTTTTGGAGAGGGGAAGGGGGGGGGGGGGAAGGTAACTGCCCACCCTCTCCTTTGTTTGTACTGCTTTTTGACTGTGCTTACCCCTTGGTACAAATTTCTTTCTCTTCTCAGCCTTCCGCTGCTGTAAAAATCAAAGATGACGGCTACAATTTTCACTTAAATAATACTGAGCATTCGCGCGCCAAAACTACGCCTGCTTTGCAAACAACTGACATATCTCTTTGTAACAGATTATTGAATTCATTGAAAGTCCTTATCATCCGTAGTTCTATACAAATTCCTTTTGGTAAGCCTTGAGATAGATTTAAAGAAAACATTTTCTTAGGGTGTCAGATCCTTTACGTTCAGGTGAAACTTTTTCTATGCTGATTTTCATTCCGGTTTTTTCCAATAGGCAATCCCATTAAACAGGCTTTAGGAAGCATCAAAACATAATTTTCAAGTTTACATTCCATGATGATGCGCGACTCTTGGTTAGGAGAGGTGGCAAAGTGCATATTACTATTGACTCCTATGGGCGTTTTGTGGAGTCTTCCCTTTGTCAGAGGCGAAACATGTAATTCCAACTTAAAAAGTAAGTGGTGAAACATCGTGGTTTGAAGAGTATCTCTATCTTTTTACACCTAACTGTTTTAATCTAAATCCATCTATTCATTTATTCATAATTTCTTTTTGAACCCACGAGTTTTCTCTCCTGCACAGTTCGACCCGTTGTCGACATCTCTTCAAGTTCAGAGAACAACAGTTTACCCATTGGTGCCTCTTTAACCCTGACTTGTACAGCTGAGCCCAGAAGGATAGACTCAGGGTATATGGATAGATGGGTCGATTATGTCGAGTGGTACGATCCACAGGGTAGACAAGTTGGAGCAAAATGCCAACAGCCCTCAAACATACATGCTCATAAACTTAAATTAAGCTGCTCATTAGTGCTTAAAGATTTGACAGTTGACAAATTTGGCCGTTACACTTGCCAAGCGGGCAATGGTTACCTAAAACACTGCACAAGGAAACCATTTGAAATAGAGATCCAAGGTAAGCAAACCAGGTTTATCATACCTTTATATGACAATAGACATCCTATATTCTTTGTTGCAAAGGTGGGTGCCGTGTGCTGGGTTTCGCTACGATAACATATTATTACGAGTTTCTTTGGCAAAACTCAGGAATTAGTAGCCTTAAATAATCAACATCTAAGAAACTCCTGAAATGTATGGATGGGTGTCACGAAGCCAAGAGAAAACTCTTGTTTTCCACTTAAAACACTTTATTGGTCTGCGACATAACTTGACAGTGGTATCTTAAACTTCTGAAAACCTCAACTAAGTCTTACGTTCTGGAGCATTATACATAGTAGTCGATTGAGTCATACCTATTTCTTAAAACACAATTTTTAGCAGTAAGAACGTTCTAGATGCCTATGGCGAGATATCCTTAAAATAAATCAACAGAATGTTGCGGAAAAAGAAGTTTCTAGCACAGCTTATAAAATAGTGATGTGGTAATTCAATGTTCTAGATTTTTCTCTCTATTTCTGGATACTTCGTTACAACAGGCAAGTCCAATATACGATTCACTGCTAAAAGAAAATTTCGCAAAGTGTTATGTGGCAATTGGTTAAAAGGAATCGAAATGCACTACAAACAAATTTTTCACGCAGATAACAATTAAATTTTGATCAGGAGCAATTTAATTGACTTGGAATGATGCAGTATGCTATTAACTGTTATGATGAACTGATTCTTAGCAAAACGATGAGAGTCTGTAGCAGAAAAAAAAATACCCACATATTCTTCGGTAGGTGCGAGAAGAATTATTTCGTTATACAAAATAAACTATCACTGTGATACAAAATAAACTAATGGTAATGTTTAAAAAAAAAAAAAAAACACGGACGCACACTCATGCAGGGGAGAATGGCCCTGAAATAGTTCCCTCTGAGCACCCGCCTATTCAATTCATCTTTCTTGTGTGGCACAAAAGTGTGATGGTTAAAATCTATTCTTCTTCCACTGTCATTCTCTTATTGCGATTGAATTAGCTTCAAACTAGATTATCTTGATAATAACAGGGGATGCTTATCGTAATGTACATTTTTTCTTCAGGCAATGCGCCAGAATTAGTGGAAGTTCCTCGAAACCAAAGTGCTGCTATAGGGGCCAATGTAACTTTCAACTGCAATGCCACCGGTCTTCCTAATCCAAGCATCTCATGGATCAAGGACAATGATTCATTTGCCTTAAAATCCAACCCAAGGGTGAAGCTCATTAACAATTTACTGGGCGACAAAAGCATACAAAGCCAGTTGTTAATTACCGGGATGAAGAAGGAAGATTTTGGCAAATATCAATGTGAGGCGAAAAACAGCGTTGGTAAAGCTGTGTCACTGCCGGCTTCCTTAACTCCGAAAGGTTCAGGTGAGACATGCACATGTACTAGGATTTGCTTTCCTTATCACCTTCAAGTTGAAAACCAAAGAAGTCTTTCATTTACGTGCTAAACAGCACCTCAATTAATGGTGTCCCTAAGTAGGCCACGGAAGCTTGCTATTTTGGATGAGCGCTTCGAGATAAACAACTTGCCGTACTTTAATCGTTAATTCTCTTATTAATAAAAGTGCCAACTGAAGAGAAAGTAAGCGGCCTTTTCTGTCAATTGTTGTTACCTCCCGGTTAGAATTTTCTAGTTTTCATTTTAGTTTTACCAGGTTCCTGCTCTTCCTCAGTCTTCTCGTCATCAAGATTCCACATGAAGAGTGGTCTCCTAGGAACTGGTTCTTTTAGATGTCACACGGGGTTTATACAATACAATGTTCTTTATTTCAAGAGGGTAAATACATGATTAACCTAGTAAAGAGTTTTCTAACACATGGCCCTCTGTAAACCCACCCATCCCACCCAGGGGAGGACATCCATCACACAGTAATCTCGTGTGAGGGAAATTAACGTCTCCTACCCCAACCCTGCAGGAGACGGGACCTCCATTTATTCATCCCTATCCGAGAAGACTAGAATATCTAACCATTTCTTGATGTTATAGAAAGGCAGCAAATTCTTCTCAATTATTTAAGACCCTGAGTGTTGGTCCGGCCGGAGCTCGAACCCTCGACCTCCCGCACAACAGTCCAGCGCTCTATCCATTGAGCTAACCGGGTGGCGGTTTAGGCTCCCGACATCCTAAAGAACGGTCGCAAAAAGACAATTCCCAGCGCCAAATGCAAGGAAATAATTGCATCGGTATTAATTTGCAGATGCCCAAATACTCGAGATTGTTGAAGGTCCAAAGAACCAAAGTGTCTCGATTGGTTCCAATGCTACATTTAGCTGCACTGTTAAGGGTCTTCCCAGGCCAACCATTCAGTGGATAAAGGACAATGCTTCATATTCTTTACAGTCGAACCCCAGAGCAAGTGTCGTTCAGGACGGCAACAAAATTCGCAGCCTGATCTTATTAACAAGAGTAAAGAAAGAAGATTATGGAAAATATCAGTGCATTGCAAGCAATGGCGTCGTTAGAAAAGAATCAGGAGTGGTTTTCCTAATCCCAAGGAATTTAGGTTAGATTTATGTAATAAATGAAAGTAGATACTCGCTTCAGTTTGTGCCTTGAGGCTAACTTCATTCATAAATATTAATACAGGACAAAGAAAACTATTTGAAAAAATCCCAAAGAGAAGGGCATGATTTTTAGAAAAGCGATTTCATTTGGCTCATTCTACACGCTTTACTGACCAAACGTGAGTTCAACATGGCTGGATGTTGGCCGATCGTGAGTTCCTTTTGCATTTTTATGGACCAGGACGAAGTGGAGGTCCATAAAAACGCAAAAAAAGAACGACGCTAATATCCAGCCATCTTAACCGAACAAGCCTGGTGAATAAAGCATTTATTAGATACAATGAACATATGAAGTTCATATATTTTGAACTGCGGTATTAAATACGTATGATGCACGATCCTTCGCAGTAGATAGCGCTATTTATGCAATAGCGAAAATCAGACCTGAAAAAAATCAGGCCTGTACAGATCGTGCATCATACGTATTTAATACCGCAGTTCAAAATATATGAACTTCATATGTTCCTTGTATCTGATTTATCATCACGGGTTTATTACGAATCAACTTAACGGCCTGCTCCCGGTTGGCGTGTTAGCTCAATTGGTAGAGCGCTGCACTAGTATCGCTGAGGTCAGTGGTTCGAATCCCGTACAGGCCTGATTTTTTTCAGGTCTGATTTTCGCTATTGCACAAATAGCGCTATCTACTGCGAAGGATCGTGCATCATACGTAAAGCATTTATTATATAGCAAAAATATTTCGCTTTAATAAGAATAAAAAATGACTTGTTTATTTCGAGAGCTGAGAAAGAAAACCAACTGTGTTATTAGCACAGCAGACCTAAGAAGCTCGGTTTGTTTTGACTGTCCTTTGTCGCTTTTTGCGACTTCGTTGCCGACATTGTTTAAAAGTTACGAACTTTGAAAGTCTGCACCTCGCAGTTTTTCTCTTGCGCGGGCAGTCCCAAGTGGGCAAGATGGCCCCACCTTGCCCGCTCAGGTAGCAAATCAGAGCACTGGATTCGCTTCATTTTGCCTACGGGCGCTACCAGCTATATAATAATTAGTGGTTAATGCTACTATATTCTCATGGAAACAAGAATTATGATGAGTACATTTAAAAGAACGGGGTCACATTAACTCTTCTTACCTTAATTACCCTTCGGAAATATCCTCTCAACTTAGTATTCATTTTTTCTTACCTTTCCGATAATATTTTTACTTTTTTCTTCTCTTTTAATTTCAGGAAAGCCGGAGATAGTCGAACATCCAAGAAGTCAAACTTATTCTGTTGGTTCCGACTTAGTTTTCAGCTGCACTGCCACTGGTCTTCCCAAGCCAAACATTACATGGATTAAGAACAATGATCCAAATGTTACAAAAACTAATCCAAGGTTCAAAACCATTCTTGTTTCAAGTGACACAAAATACCGTAGCATGCTCCTGATAAAAGAAGCGAAGAAGGAAGATGCAGGCACATATCAATGCTTTGTAAATAACAGTGCAGGAGAGAAGACGTCAAATGTGGCTTTTTTACACTTAAAGGAAGGCAAGTTATCAAATCAAGGGAACAATTCATGTTGAAATGCAGGCCGTATAATTAAACGCATAAATTTGCACTCAAAACACAGTGCGTAAACAATTTGAAACTTTTTTCAGTTTTGTTAGATTACCTACTGATTTATAACTTGATTACACGTTTGGATTGCCTCGCCTCGATATTCTTCATGCGTTTAAGTCGAAATTAGTTTTCATAATAAGATTTCCCACCCTATGTCGCGTTCTCGACTGCGATTGAAGGGCAATCTAGGGAACACCGTTTAAACCAAAATGTCACGCTTAGACAGTTACTTCAGATTTCTTGAAATCACACGTAATCACTTGACACGCAGTGGAAAAGAACTAAGGATTTTAAAAAAAATTAAGTTCTACATAAACATAATGACCGAACAGACGAGAATGGAAAACGAAAAAATCCCTAAAAAATAACTGACTTACGCTGTCCAACTCCTGCGACTCAAATACGAGTCCAACCTCTAAACACAAGGTCTTTTTGCTCTACAATGCCCTGTTAAGTCGTTCTTCCCACATCTTCCTGCTGTCTTCAATTACGGGAAAAATTATTACTTAGATTCTTGAATTATGATCAAACACGAACTTAAAATAGAACGTTCAAGTGTGACTCAGGTGACACCCGAAACTGTCCTGGTTACACAAGTCGTTTCCTTAAATAAGATTGGTGGATGGACTGCCTTGGCTTTCACGATTCTGTAGTATTGTGAGCCCACAGTTGGTTGAAATCGGACACTCAAGATCGAAAAGTCCATCACCCACTCACATTACGTTTAATAAAATTAATCCGCGGAACACAGAATTGATTAAAGTAGGCATACCATCCAGAGCAGGGAATTTACCAAAATATAGAAAGCTGTTTCTAGAGGTTTTCAGTGTATTTGTCTAAAACTGTAATGTTTAAAAGGCTGAAATTACAACCCCTCTTTCAATGATCTGAACACATTTTTTTTTTTCCCGGAAGTTGTATTGGTTATCATTAATTGATCGCCTACCGAATTGGATTCCACATGGGCCTGTTTTCTTTTTTTTAAACATTTGAAATCCCTGCGATGAAGGTTGTAGGCCACGTAGTTTCTAGCTTTGTTTGATTTTTCGTCTTGAATCGTATCTTACAGCAAGTACACATTCAAGACTGCAACAAAGCTCAACCGTTCAGATTGCGATAGCAGTTGCTGCATCTTGTGTTGTAATAACTGTGATCATCAATGGTGTTTTGGGGCTTTGGTGGTACATGCGCTGTAAACGTGGTAAAAAGGTAAACATTCTTCTTCTTTTTTTTTTTCAATGAGAACGAAGTAGTGTGAACAATTCAGAGAAAAAAGAAAGCGCTATTGTGGATAAAAATAGTTTGCTTCACTTAGTTGGAGACAAAAAGGACACGTTGGAAAACGTTCAAGTGTGCCTGGAGCCTAAGTATGTTTCTTTGAGGTGTATTTAGTTTGGACTGAACTTGGAATCACTGCATGCGATAGCTGAAATAGATTCCCTTTGATACCGTTCCCTAAAAAATTCAGAAAATCACCTCTTCTGCATCACTCGTTCGCTTCCCTGTCGCTTTGAAAACTACTGGAACGCTCTTGGCCGTAAAATAAAGAAACAGGATTTGAGGAAGATACATAAACACGCTTCTTGGTTCCTCGTCGGTGATTCTTTTTTTCTTTGATAACCCGCAGCCAGAAGGACAAACGAAAGTCGTAAGGGTCCATATGAGCAACGGCAAATGCGAAACAGTCTTATTTGCTCAGGATGCTGTGGAGGCTCCGTCACTTGGAACCAAGAACGTGGGAAAGATCGAAGAAAGGTCGCTTCTGTTTTCCAATGAATAACGGTTTGGAGGAAATGAGATCGTCCAGGCGACTATTCCTAATAACACATACGGAATTTAGTGCAATTTGGTTGTTCTATTTTCCGTTGTTTTTTACCTTTCCTTATTTGTATTCGTTTTGTTTGTTTCTCGACTTGAATGGATTCCTGTAGATTCGTTTGCTTGCTGTCCTCAGGTCCACATGACCCAGATTGTAAACCTGTGTCATCTTTTCAATTAAAAGATACGAGTATCTGCATGTAGGCCTCTGACTCAAAGACTGATGTAGGTGACAGTGAAAAAACTGATTCGAGGAAAGAGCTGTTTTATCATTCGGATATCTCATTTAAGCATGCCTTGTCCGTTGTAACTACTCTTTCCGATAGTCTGACGAAAGAAACATTCTTCTCGAATACTTAGTCTCGATCGATTGTTGCCACAAGTTGCCGACAATTCTTTAGAAGCCCAGTCGTAGTCAGGAAGTCAGATTAGGGGGTTTCAACGATATAAAATCTAGTGGTAAATTGTAAAATCTAAACCAGTGTAACCAAACTCGATTGAAGCGTCAATTACATATCGGTTGGCTCACAGGTCTGTCTGAGCTTACATGAAAATGGCTTAGGCGATGCCTAAGTAATGCCCTATACAGTCGGGTACTTCGCGCTGCGAGCTGCCTCGACAAAGTAAGGTACAGAAGAGTGTTCGACGTGACTGCTAAGAAGGATGGCACTTCTTAAATGCGTCAGTGCAGAACAGCGCTCAAAGGTGTCTTTAGGCTTTACTTACACGAGCCAAGTTTGCTTTGTACCCCACAGTGAACCAACGCATAGAATGCTTAAAATAAATATATCACTCGAACCCAAACAGGATTACCTACTTTAACCACGATCCAGGTTTTTGTTTTTTTTTTTTTTTGCTTTGTTTATTGTTTTGTTTATGTATTTCAATTTTTTTTTTTTTTTTTTTTGGGCCAGCATTAGCTCCTACAAAGTCAATTTCGTGACCGTAACACCACCTCCTACACTCGCTCAACAGTGTATTAGGAGCTATCTCACCCAAAGGTAAATTAGATTAACACACGAGATACGCCTCAATACAGGGTATGACTATCAAAGCTAAAACTTGTTCAGAAAAGAGTACAAATGCAGCAAAAAATTTATTTTCATTCTATAGGGGACAGGAACGCTTTGAACAAGTGTCATGGAGCATTAACTATTCAGTAACCAACATCACAACATCGCATTATCTTCTACAGAAATATTCAAAATCAATAAATACAAACTGCTGTACAAAAACACAATCGCTAGCTGTAATGTCTGAAAGGTCTCGTTAGTATTTCCGTGTTTTCCGAATATTTACAAACTGCCATAAAGTCAGTATTGATAATTGTACAAGAATGTGCAGGCTCATGTCATTTCTTTTTCCCTTCCATTTAATTCTTTTCCTTATTCCTCTTTTTTTTTTTTTCCTATTTTGTGTTTTGTTTGTATCTTTTGTTGTTGCTGTTTTTTTTTTGTGCTTTTCTCGCCTTTGAGGTAACTCCAACTAATGTAGAAAAACGTACTTTGAACCAATGAAGTTGAAACTATCACATAAAAAAAGACATTTACCTGGGTCAAGAAAACTTTTATCGACTCGCACAGGGTAAAATATAAACACATCCAAATCGAGGTAGCGAGCAAATCCAAACTCTACATCAGTTTTGGATGTACAATTCATGTTCTCCTATGCTCACCATGATTTTGAGCACTACATGCACTGCTTTGCACATAAAGCCACGATTTCCTCAGTATAAGCACTAACTCCAGGTGTATCGTTATTACAATCTTGTAGACATCCATGAACATGTACATGTGCAAAGTACGCGTATGTGGTGCTTAGTCTCAGAATCGCCTTTCTAGGGCATTTTTGAAGAACTAAACAGCTAGCCATTTCACTCCCAAGATCTAATCGGTTAATTCTTCTTACTGACTCTAGTGCAACTGTTATGATATTAGTTTCAAGAATCTGGTAATTGATCAACAAGCATTTCCATTATGGATTTTTCTTTAACCTCTTCATTTTTCTGCTTGACGTCGTAGTGATAATGTAGGAGAAATTCCGTGTTGGTCACTCATGGGAATTGAAAGGTTTTAGATCCCGACTACAAATTGCACTTGCCAATTACTGCTCTCGGTCTCGCTGCTTGTACACGTCTTTAACACATGTTAAATGTTCTATACGGAAGAGTGAATCCGCAGCTACAGTACTAACACAGCTAACTAGAATAACAAAGTCACTACCGTAAGAAAAAAAAAAAAAGAAAAAAAAGTGGAACAAGAATTAACTGCAGATCAAAGCATCAGTGATGTGAGGTGCATCAGCTGTTAGGCAACTGAAAATAAACAAGATAACTGCTTAATTGAGCTTAACGTTAAAAAACAATTAGAACATAGCTAGCAGTGCCGTCCAATCAAATTCAGTATACGCAAGCGTGCCCAAAATCCCGATAGTGCACGCTGATAGCGTCAGCAAATCGCTTCGCCAGAAATTTTTTTTTCGCGTAAGTGGCCATTGTTAGCTCGGGGAAAAATAATATATTTCGCGACAATAATGGATACAAACAGAGACTCGGCCTATTAGTCCCAAAATGAAGACAATTTTTGGACCTTTTCCCTTGGGCTAGAGTTCTTAAATGAGGCAGACAAAGAGAAAAACAACGGGAAAGGAGACTCGGCATCAGCGCCGTCACGATTCGCTTCAATTGATATTGTTGTCCGTTTTTCGCGTCGGATTTGATGCACAATTCCACCTGCTATGTTCTAAAACAATTGGTTCATGCTTTCATCTGTGCACTATCGAGTTATGGAGCACGTGGGAAGTTTGGAGAGCACTCAAGAAGCTAGAGTTGTCCTCGGCTATTGTCTTGGGCAACTCTTATGCTTCTTTCGTGCTCTCCAAACTTCCATAACTCGATAGTGCACGCTAAAGCATGAACCAATTGTTAAATAGTAAAGTGTAGATCAATTATCAAAGTACATGTAATCAATCAATACATTAAAACCTGTACACAAGTACATATCTAAAAGGTAAACGAGAAAATAAAACCCTTTTTTTCCCAAAAATAACGAAATCACGGAGCCTCTGACACCAAATCTTTTGTTGTCTGTCTTCCTTCACTGTTGATCATCTCTTCTAAATTTCATAACAATTTTGGGCAACTAATTAAAAGCGACAGCGAAAAAAACAAAAACAAAAAAACAAAAAACAAAAAAAAAAAACAAAAAAAGACTATAATTAAATTATTCTGCAGTCATGCTGGTGAATTTGAAAAGTTAACTTAATGACTAATAGTCTATACCTGTATTCCACAAAAGTTTGATTTTAGTTTTCCTTCAAAATTAACATGAAAAAGACTTGCAAAAAATAGTGACAATGTTAACCAAACAATGACATTCAAAGTAACATTAACATGTATGCCGTAATGATTCGACTCAGTCCCCGCGGCACTTATTTACTTAAGGTACTTTATACGAAACAGGGCACTTATTAGGGACGGGACACTCCTTCAACTTTTTTGAGAAACAGCATAATGTACAGAGAAAACTTTGATGTTTATCTAAAAAGGATGAGGGAAACTGTAAAACAGATTAGTTTTTCTTGATCTCTCCTTACTAGAACGACAACCCCATCCACACGTCACAAAATTTGAAGACTTCATCATCCGTTTTAAGGAACTGTGCACCCGCATGAACATATCGTAACATTGCTATCACTGAAAGAGAATGGGGCACTTATTGGAATAGAGGTTACGTATTGGAATACGTACACTTATTGGAATAGGGGCACTTATTAACCAAAACCAAATCAAAGGGGAGGGTGGTGGGGTGGGTGAACTTATTAGAGGGAGGTACTCACTGGAAAAAAAGAATGAGGGTACTTACTTCTAAATCGAATCATTACGGCTCTCAAAGATTGTACATATATATTGTACCTTGCAAAACAGAAGACATAAGAATGATTTTCACTTACTTGGGGTAGTCCAGAGAGGCTATAATGTCTTTTATTCTGGATGTTAACTCCAAGTTTTCTTTACTATTTTCTTGAATATATTGTTGCAGTTTTGCTACAAATGAGTCCACTGTCTCTGACGTTAAGGGATCTGTCACTCCTGGAATTTGAATATCAACAAAACTACGGGAAATTATTTGTCGCAACCTGGCAAGGTGTCTCTGCAGTGCACTGATTTCATTTTGTTGCTCTTTCCTCTCTCCTTCCAGTTTGTCTATGCCTTTCTTCATATTCTCTATGTGTTTACTAAGAATGGCATTCTGTTCTTCAAACTCTGTGTTCACTTTCCTCAGTTTCCTCAGTTCATTTTCCCGAGCTGGAAATGAACACAAAAACAACAATAGAAATAAATAAGCTGCATATTCCTGGAGGGGGGGAAGCGCATGGAGCAAAGACATAAGATACATGTATTTACAATGTACAAGTACAAGCACAGTCCACCATTCCCAAATTCCTCACAGTGTTCTTGATTGAAAACCCATGGTCTCCAGATTGAAAAAAACAAAAACAAACAAACAAAAAAAAAAAGGAATGGGGAGAGCTATCTTCCCACAGGGAAGGACTGGTACCTCTACCAGCCAGATGTTGCAAATCAGATGCAAATCAGATGCAAATTGTGTATTAGGACAGTTTGGGTATGAAGTACATGCAGTGGGCTGGGTAAGATTTACATAATTATTACCATCCATTACTGTGGCTTTTCCAATGTTATTCAATCCTGGTTCTTACACCAGGACCAGGCATGTGCATGCGTACAGAGAATATTTGGAAATGATATACATGTACAAAGAAGGCACAATAGCAGCAGATTGGCTTCATTTTTGGCAGAGCCTTACCTTTATTGTAGTTCAAAAACTCTTCTGTAAATATTGGAATATCTCCATCTAAAGGAATTTGTAGTGGCTGTGAATCAGAAGTTTCTTCCACTTTTTTTGTGTCAGATGAATCTCTGCCATTTGTCTTTTCTTCATGCTTCTCAGATTTGTCCATCTGTGAAGAGACTACAGCCAAGTGCTTCTTGCCAGACATGTGTTCACGCTTGTTGTGTGGTGAATTGAAGTATAAGTTACAAGCACTGCAGAACAAGTCATCATTTCCCTAGAGGAGATAATATAACGTCATGATTATTATTGAAATTCAAGACAATGAATCTACCAATAGCTAAGAAAGGTTGGTATTGCAAGTACAAAATATAGAAGGATGAGTGTACAGAAAGCTTATATTTTAGTTTATTTACCTCTGCACCATTGACATCTTCACCTGAAAAAAGAAAGACCAAAATACGTGAAACACTACCTCTACAAGATATTCATGCATTATCCCCTATTTTACAAATACGACCATTTCTACAGTACTTAAATGTATTAAGTGAATCACAACATTTTGACTGCACACTGTTTATTAACTAAGGCAATAAGCTCAACTGATTATGTGCCAAAAGTCAGTCATGTTCACAAAGGTGGTTTTGAACAACTGTTTGTGTGTACATGTACAAGTGTGTCAAGTGCTTAACAGTAAAAATGGATCATGGTCATTTAACAAATGCAGCTGTACCTTTTTTCATTGCCTTTTGCCTGGCCACAAAGTTCTTGTATGCATCAGTCTGTTGATATACTTCTAGTTCCTTCATGTAACGTTCTTTATCTTTCTCGGCTTCTTCTAAATAGGCCTGCAAAGATGTAGCAAAAACAACACAAGTCAAAACCATTGTGGGTGGATTTTGCATTATGCAGAAACTAGACAGAAGCTAGTCTATTGGAAATATCCTTTGCATGGATTCTTCTATCCTCTGGGATGTAGATGAGCAGTGACTTTAAGGACATCTTTAAGAAGAAAGTATTTACCAGTGTATCTTCTACAATAAATGAAGAAACCGCATGAGACAAAAGTTCCAGTTTAATTGTAGGTTGCCAACAAGAAAAGAAAATTCTTATGATAATTGTACAAAATCATGGGCACTACATGTAGACCAACAAAAACTGTATACATGTCAGGAAATAGATGATGGTGCGAGTCACAATGCAAGTTGCTGTTACAGCTGTGGAGCAATGGTCTATCACAAACAAGCTTCAGCTGAACCCAGACAAGTGTAAAGAACTGCTGATTGACTTTAATTAAAAGAACAGAGCACCAGTTTGATGCGATTACTGTCAACTCTAAGGAACTTGAATGTGTAAACAGTGTTAAAGTGTTAGGCACAATAATAGCTAGCACCCTACAATGGAATTGCCATATTTCTGATGTACTAAAAAAGGCTAATAAGCAGATGTCTTTTCTCATATTGCTTCAGCGTGCCTATGCTCCAGCTCATGATATCATCAGTTTCTATCTGATTTGTACTAGACCTGTACTCAATTATTGTGCTCCTCTTTACCATCATGCACTGCCTGATTATTTATAAATAAGCAATGACACAGAACATGTTTAAAAATGCACCCAATCTGTAATTTCACCTGGCCTATCATATCTCAAAAACCTTTCATTGTTCAACCTGAACTCACTGAAGACTAGACATCTCGAACAATGTAATAAATTTTTCGAACCAATAGTGTCCAATCCCGAGCACAAACTTCATAATTTTTTCCACAAAAGAACCATATTACTCGTAATCTTAGAAATCAACATCAGTTTGGTAACCCAATAATGCTCACCAAGCATAATTTTCTCCCAGTCATATATTTACCAACCATGTGTAGACAATAGGTTCGAGTATTATTCTTGCAAATAATATGCTCTGTAAATATAACTGATAATTTTAGCCAGTATTGTATCGTAAATAATCATGCAACTCAGCCTTATTAGGCTGCCATGTGATTTTTAATAAAGCTATATCTATCTTTCTACCTACCTATCTTTTAAAAAAATCATATAATTATGTGAACTGCGGGTTAAGAAATAAATATCTATTTTTTATTTATCAAAGCAATCCTTGCAGTAATAACACTACTTGAGCAGTAGTGGAAATAAGGCCTGTATGGGATTTGAACCCATGATCTCTGCAATACCAGTGCTGTGTTCTACCAACTAAGCTAACAAGCCAACTGGGAGCACATGTTGAGTAGTGCAATTAGAAAGTCCATTGCAACCTAGTAATGTTATAACAATGACAAAGTCTGCCTTTATGCTACTGACAACAAAATGGCTCAGTGTACCTGTTTTTGCTGAGAAGGTAGCTGGCTCCACATATTTCCAAGAATCTTCGTGACTTCATGAAAAGGAAGATTCTGATTCTCAGCCCTGACTTTCTCTCGATGCTCATTCAGAAACCTGACATAACCTGTCAGAGGGGCTTTAGGTGCATTTAAGTCCTTATCAGTCTTCTTTCTTTTCTTTCCTTTTGAAAATATAGTCTAAAGTTTCAAAAATCCAAACAATGGTGTTAGAATTTGATACAAAAGACTCGAAAGCAGTACAGCTCTATGCCTGATTCTTAAGACACATGTACAATGTAGGCCCTTAGTAACAACTGACTAAACACATGTAATCTTTTCAATTCATGACCATGTCATAAGCTGTACAAAAAAAAAAAAATAAATACTCAAATGGACAAAATTACACGAATAAGTAACAGCAATAGTAACAATTATAGTGAAAGGCTGCTGTTTTCCTCACAAATTGTTCAAAATAGTCTGACTTTCAAAATATCCTAACTTGCACTCTCAAAAGCTTAAGAATTAGCTTTGTCACCAATTTCATCCTGGTGAATCCCATTTTTGGCAAGTTGAGTAAAGTGGCACAGTACTTTAAAAACCTTGGCCTTGGTCCTCCTTTCTGTTTGTTTGATTGATTCCTTCTACATAATCATGTTTGGTTTTTCTGTATACATGTACATGTAAGGTGCATAGCATCTAAATATTCTCAAATTTTTGTTTTACCTTCTTCTGCTCAGGCTTTTGTTCAGGTTTATTTGGACTAGCAGATGGACTATTTTCAGCTAAAAGAGAAAAATAAATAGTGATTGATGTAGATGTATGTGCACCTACGCATTCAAATTTCGTCTGTTAAGGTGTGATCTTTTTTTCTGCTGAAAAGATACAGTGAAACCTTTCTATTCTTCTGAATTACTTGGAACACAATGCTGTGAAGGTCAGAACACCATACACACTTAAATTTTTCACTCCCAAGATCTAACTGTCAATCCTCCATTCTGTACTTAGCTGCCACACATTTCCTTGTAAAACTAGTTACAGGTGTTAGGTCAAAATGAAAACTTCTACCTGATAAGTTTGAGTATTCTCATTACCTGTTTCCTAGATTATGTATGGAGAGAAGCTACATGTCAATCCCTTCAAGGATTTATTAGGCACAGCACATTTTGCTCTTTCATTGTATCAAAGGATTACTGATTAAATGCTGACAAGCAGAATTTTATCAACACTCAACAACTTCTTTAGTTGACGATCATTTCCTTTATTCTTGTGACTTTAATATCTGATCTAGGAGTGATATCGTCAGGACGAATCAGTTGTCAGTCACTCTAGGGTGTCAATAGGTGAATAGCCTAATCAACAAACCAAAGCAAACTCAAATCATTGCAAATTTCTAACTACCACTTACAAACTGAAAGTTGGGATCAGTAGTGGGTATAGCCTGCAGAGCAGGTGTTCTTGTGGAGTTTGGGCGAAAATTAGGACTTTGGGCTTTCTGTTTTATTTCCCACACCGCGCATAAAATGGAGTGAGGAGAAAAATTAGGAGGCGGGGGGAGGGGGAGAGGAGAGAAGGGAACGCCTGCCAGCAGCACTTGAAAATTTGAAAAACACCCCCTAATTAGATATGCATGAGTAATGATAATGCGCAAACAATTGGCCAATCAGGTGGTGCGACGGAAGTGGATTTTCACTTCCGTTGCTTGTCAAAATTTGTTGTTATTCGAAGAGAAATCACGTGTCAAAATTTGTGTTCACATGTCGCCGAACGAGAATTGTCGATTTTGCGGCTGTAGTTTTACAGTTAAATACGGCTCATACCTGTCATCAGAAAATTTATTCAGAGCATCGAAGAGAAGTTATGCTTATGGAGTAATTTTATCAGATGTGTGTGCTGGAATTGGCATCGAACTCATTCAAAACAACAAACAGTTATCTGATCGCTGTTGCAATCCGTGTGCCAGGAAAGTCAGAAACTTGGGACAGCTACATGTAATCATCCTTAAAGTGCACCTACACCCAAAAAATTTTTTTCGCTTAACGAAGTAAGCTTATTTTTTTGAGTTTTTCTGCGCAAAATTTTTTTTATTTGCTCAAATCTTCAATTTTCTATGCCCAGTCAAAATACGGAAAATCGGCCGCCATTTTGCCCCACGACCGAGTTTAAAGAGGAATGGCTCTAGTGGGTAATGTGACGTCAAATCGAGAACACGAAAGTCTGCATTTCACACATTTTCACTTGTTTGGGAAGGTAGTAGTCGATAATTGTCCGAAAATATGCCGACTAAGTGTGTTGTAGAAGGATGTAGCAATGTGCGAAATTTGCAAGAGGGTATCGCGCTTCATACATTCTTCATACAACACACCTAGTCGGCATATTTCGGACAATATCGATGACAATCTTCCCAAACAAATGAAAATGTGTGAGATGCAGACTTTCGTGTTCTCGATTTGACGTCACATTACCCGCTAGAGCCATTCTTCTTTAAACTCGGTCGTGGGGCAAGATGGCGGCCGATTTTCCGTATTTTGACTGGGCATAGAAAATTAAAGATTTGAGCAAATTAAAAATTTTTGCACAGAAATACTCCAAAAAATAAGCTTATTTCGTTAAGCGAAAAAAAAAATTTGGGGTTTAGGTGCACTTTAAGAATGCAAATAGCCAATGCAAAAATCCAGAAAAGCCAAAAGTACAAATAAGCGACAATTAGATACGCCAAACAAATCTAGCCCGGCATGGAGGAAGAATAAAGCCGCTTGTATGTGCAAACCACCTACACCGAAAGAACAAGTCAAACTTAGCAAGTTCTTCTACTAGGACACTGTCCGAAAGACTTGTTGCTTTTAAGCCAATTTCTTTGGCCTCGACAACCTGGTTGTCAACGATGTTTTTCAGAGGGCAAACAACAACCATGCAACAGTGTTTCTTTGTGAGAAGCTGCTTGACTCACACACCAAATCTAAAAATAATGCTTTCACCAAAGCCTGTCGGTAAGACCACCAACACATCTTTATTTCTGGAAAGTTGATGTTTGGCATCTTGCTGTTCTTGTTTTAAAACAAAGTTTTCTAAGACATCAAAAGTAGCTAAAGAATCGTTCAACGCAAGATCTATCTCTTCTTCGCTAAACGCCATATTGGATGTGATACATAACAAACTGACGTCACATTCTGCTGTCAATAAAAAATACTGGACCAATCAGAATCGCCTGTTCGTGAGCGAACGGGTTATTCAAATTTCTAAGTACTGCTGGCAGGCATTCCTTTCCCTAGCCCTAACCTCTCCCCCTCCCCCCACCTTCTAATTGTTCGCATCACTCCATTTTACATGCAGTCTAGAAAATAAGACAGAAAGCCCAAAGTCCTAATTTCCGCCCAAACTCCACAAGAACGCCTGCTCTGCAGGCTATAGTGGATATATCAGACAGTACGAATTTGGACTTTGCAAGCCATTATTGGCAAGGAGAGTGCCCCCTTGTACTGAGAACAATGAAAAATAGACTAAAAGTAAAGGAAGTTGGGTACCTGATGACTTGTCTTGAACAGATGACCTAAAAGAAATACAATTATTTGCGAGATGTCACAAGCCATACATTTTATTTCTTTACCTGTACTGTAAATAAAAGTTTGATCTCACCCTAGTATAAAAGGAAAAAAAGGAATCCTGAAAACGTTCAACTGGACAATTTCTACAACTCTTTAATTAGGCCTAGGAGAGGACTGTTGAGGCTTGTCCACTAAAAGGTTATTGCTAAACTATTCGAAATTTTCCCTCCAAACAACATATGCAGCTTGAAAGTATAAACTTATCTTACCCAAACAAGAGCAAGATGAAAACTGGTAATCGATGAAGCCAATCAAATCCTAAATCCGATATGGCCGATTTTTCCTCTTTGCAAGGGTGCCCATGAAGTGGCATAATATTATTTCTAGACAAGTCCAACTGTATTTTGGTTTATTCCTTCTTCGTTTATCAACGACTGATTAAAACCTTCTGCCTCGAAATAAAGATAAAATTCAATAACCATATCATCATGTTTTCATTATAATTTTGAGCGACAATAGTTATCTCCAACACACTCGAATACGGCACGTGTAGGAGGTGAACTCTTTGTAAAATTATAACTCCAAGGAAGTAAGGAGTATATCCAGTGAACCATTGTACCGTATAAAAAGATGACATAAGAACCATCCATAAGAATATCAGACAAAATTGTCGCCAAAGTAACGTCAAATATCAAACAATCATTGCTCACAATAAAAATGTCCACGAATTACAAATTAAGTCCACATTTAATCCATAAGATCGACAAATTCCGATACACGTAGATGCATGGCAGAACAAGTGATTTCTGACTAAGATTGAGATATTTGATCGCCCACACTGTGTTGTGGATGTATCACACCAACACGGCAGAGCATTTACGCATTAAACAGCTTAATAATCATCCGCTTAATTCTGTACGGCTCCATTTTGGTGAATAGTTATAAAATAGTAATGGATCGTCCGTCTATTCCTTTTGAGACCGATTCGACAGCTTTCACGCTATTGTTTAAAGCCAGCCGTCAGTATCAACAAATAAATACAGATTTGAAAGAAATTAATCGCCACAACTGATAAATTCGATGGATAAAAATATACGTCTTACCGTGCTTCGTTATGTTTTTCCCCGGTTAGGTCACTATCGCCTGCGGTTTCCATGATCTGTCCGATTTCAATGGGGGACTGCCACGTATAAATTCAGCAGAGTTGCGCTAGCACTCGCAGCGTTGATGATTCGGAATGGATTGGTTGAAGTATCACCTTCCTATTGGCAATTCTTGAGCAGTAGAGTTATAAAAACGGAAAGAAAACAAAAGAAAAGCGAAGAAGACAGCGTGCACTCCTCGAGGCTACCACGCTTCCCGGAACATGCAGAAACCTCTCATTCCTAATATGGCTAGGAATGCCATATATGGGTGGAAGGCTAAATGAGATTCCCATTTGATTTTTAGTTCATTTCTCATTTGTTCGCTCAATTTTTCTTTCCTTTCTTTGTTTTCGAAATAGCCCTGAGAAGACACAGTTTAAAAACAAAGAAAGAATGGAGACGGAAAGAGCCCCTCGACAGCTGTTTTCCTTCTTTTTGCTAAGACAAGGAGAGAGCACACAAACTACCGTGGAGAGTTGGTTTTGTTATTATTGTTGGGATGTTCTCAATGATTCAAAGTTGAACTTTTAACCTTGCCCGGATTCTCTAAAGGCCATTTTTTTGAAGTGATGTTTTGCACAACACCATTCACTTATAACTAGATGTAGTGTTAGTGGCATCTACCGAGACAGATCAAACAATACTACTTCTGCAACAGAAGCAATGTCCGTCAGAAGGACAAGAAAGGTAAAAGAGAAAACAAGAGGTAGCCTGATTTATAGGTTGCCGAAAGTGAACATCAAATAACTTTTCCACCATTTTCCAAAGCAGCATCTGTACTATCTCTTTAGCTTTCTCGAGGCCCTCGACCGCGGAGGTGTGTGAGAGAGCGGGCTAACGACGCACAGCAATCGTTGTTGGCAGGGAAACGACTGCACATTCCTTTTTAGCCCGACCCCGTCCACTTTTCCTGCTTGTTTCGACTGAAGAAAAGTCTGCTATAGGCTATACTGCCTAACACTAATCAAGCATGTTTCTCGCTCGTTATAAATAAGTGTCACTTCTCTCAAATTAAATCACAGGTGGCCCAAGCTCTGCCACAGGCTCTTTCACAGTGGACTATTAAAGAGTTTGTATAGTGGTTTAGTTGGACTTGCTTTTCAGCTCCGTAAATGTAAAGTTGCGTGAAATAATCAAAGAAATAAAATAAGTCTTACCTTCATAGAAAGTAGTCTGTGTTGTTCTCCTCGCGATTTGTGGCCATTTTGATGCGTTTTAGCTTGACGCCCTAATCACCACGGAGTCACCGTGCACAAGATACTGTATCTTGTGCACGGTGACTCCGTGGCGATTAGGGCGTCAAGCTAAAACGCATCAAAATGGCCACAAATCGCGAGGAGAACAACACAGACTACTCTCTATAAAGGTAAGACTTTATTTCTTTGATTATTTCACACAACTTTACATTTATGGAGCTGAAAAGCTAGTGCAACTAAAGCACTATACAAACTCTCTAATAATCCACTGTGAAAGAGCCTGGGGCAGAGCTTGGGCTACCTGTGATTAAATATGAGAGCTCTGTCAGCTTTTCCCCTAACCCCTTACCACCTGACATCAGTATGCATATTCTTTGTATTGTTCTCTGCCTTTCTTAGGATGCTGACGAGGAGTCTTTTAACCTTTGAGAGCTTTCTTATTTGGTGATCACGCATTCTTGCAATCTTAAGGCAGGGGTAAACCTGAAAAAATGCCCATTTTCCAACCATTTTTCATGGTTAGGATTTAATTGAAAACTTAGACAAACTATAATTATATCCCTGGAAAGCTTATGACTTGATCATCATGAAAAAAAATATTTTACACTCCACATGTCAATTTTAATAGGATACCACTCGTTTTATTGTGCCCCCTACTGGGTTCTGCCAAGGGTTACTTAAGAAAAGACAACTCCTTCTGGAATTAATGAAAAAAATGTTTTTTAGTGTCAATTCAAAGAATACATGTTACTTATTGTTATAAGTAGATGGAATTTTGATATGATGAAAACATTTCAAATGGTGATCGATAAAATTTGACATAGGAAATCGAAGTAGTGTTTCACTTCATAACTTTGAGTACATAAATCATGTGGAAAATTGCTCTACTCATAACACAAAACTTATCAAGAGGAACAAATGCTGAAAATTTCAGATCAATCGGACAAATTGTTTTCAAGATATCTTTTCTTGAAGACAAAATTATTGCATAATGAGAAAATAGCCTTTAAACTCATAAATAGCAGTCATACTTAGTTTCTTAAATAATGCAACCATTCTAGTGGCCCAAGTGTCCATATTTTGTCTGCAGGAGTGTCTAAAAGTAATTTAAATGACTCCTGGTTCATATATTACTCCTTCTGCTTCTTGAAGGGCTTCCTACTGACGAGTCCTCAGAAGTTGCTCTCCTTGATGCTTTCTCTTTTCCTTCTACGTAGCCTGTAAATCAGAAGTCATCAATTGTTTACTGTCTCTTGCATGTGCTGCCTCTCTGGTGCATACACCACCAAGGATAGATAACCTCTCCATAATCTTTAGCCTACTACTGTCTTCCATGCTGTAGCATGGAATAGCATTAACTCAGTCGTTAATGTCATATTATTTCCCTCACTGGGTCACACTACTGGATTTTGGAAGTGGACTGGATTCCTCAGAGGAATTGCACTGAAGGGAAAACTGTGACATCAGCCCTGCTCTAGCACTTTTATCCTCCTTAAGAGTTAAGTTGCCTAGAAAGACAAATCAAGTAAAAATTTTAAGATAAATCACGCAATTTTATCATAAATAGAGTAAAGACCTCAAGTCAGAACTAAATATTCTGTGAGTTTTCAACCCATAATTTTTTGTTTACCGTGTATATGCACAAAACCTACAAATCTTTCTTGTACCTGATCCAAGATTTAATACATGTAGATAAATCAGCGAAATTCAGCAGGGAAAAACTGGAACCAAGGGTCGATATGGTATGGGAAATAAGTCATAATCGAGGACAGAGAACGACATAGACTTCAAAACATTTCTCACCTATCTCACACACGTGCACGTTTGAGACCGCCGTGGATAAATTTATCACGTCTGTTAATCTATATCCCTCGCTTTCCTTGGTATCAGAGCTGTCTGAAAGGAGCTCATCGGCATATTTCATTTTCTCTCTGGAGGAACCAACAGTTTTGTTAGAGTCCGAGTTGCAAAATTTTTCCAATTATTGGAAAGCTGATTTTCAATGATCCAGGGAAGTGCTCGGAGTTGAGTGGGCGATTTCGTTCTTCAGACTCATCTTCCTGTTTTCGTCTTCCAGAAAAATGTCTTTCTTTTCTTCCAGTAGACAGATCTACTACTCTCTCCAGCCATTTTCGATAACTTTTCCTTTGATTTACCGCTCTATGTACGTTGTATATCACATTCGACTGAAACCCGGACTAAAACTGCTTCTAATTCTATCCCATAATCGTTTTGTGCAAGAAAAACTTTTCAAATAAGACTAAATAAAGTGTATCTCGCTAGCTCCTGCCCGCTTGGCTTGGTTGCCAGAACACCAAGGCATAAACAACTGATAAATTTCGAAAAATGCTCTTCCCGTTACCATGGTAACCAAACCATTAGCCAGAGCAGGAATTTTCAAATCGCTTAAAAAGGTAAAAATAATGAAAATAAATGGAAAATTATTTTTCCATAGTAAAATTAAATACCCAAAGCTACAAATACTAAGGAAAACAAAAAACTGTCTCAGGGTCTTTAATTAACTGAGAAGAAAGTGCTAGATAGATAGATACTTTATTATAAACACTTTGCAGCCATGGGCTGAATTACGGAATATTTACAAGTACAGATGATAAAAAGGACGTGTAAAATATTACAACTTTGTCGTTAAGAAAGAAGGAAAATTATCTACATCTTATAAATATGGCTAAAAATAAAACTATTCTTCAAGCGCTCGGTTTTGCATATGGGGAGAGTGAAATCACTTTTGCGCCTCAGTGCGTATCTACAACTCTTCCTTTGGGGGAGGAGGCTGTGGAGTCTATGGGTGGGGTTACGGACTATCTCGTCAAACAGGTTGGTTGAGATTTTTTCCCTCTTCTCGTGAAGTTTCGGTAGGCCAGCCGTTTCTAGTGCTACACAATATGACAGGTTAGGATAGATGATTCTGAGTGCCCTTCTTTGGATCCGTTCCAAATCTTCACTGATGTAGTTTGGTAGAGAACGGTGGAATACAGGACTTGCGTATTCCAAGACGGGCCTAATACATGTCACATAGAATTGCACAAGTTCGCTTGGTGCAACTCCGGATCTCTTGAGTTGTCTCAAAAAGTAGAGACGAGAGGAACATTTTCTACTTAGTTCAGAGGTGTGCATGTTCCACTTTAAATCGTGGCTAATGGTCACGCCTAGCAATTTGGCACTGGTGACTAGTTCAAGGGGTTTGCCATTTATGACTAGGGGTTCAAAATCGTGGTTGCTGTTAGAGAATCCAATTCGTAGTTCTTTGCACTTGGCCTCATTCATTTGGAACCCATCGATACTAGCTTGTCTTGAAAGGACATCCACAGCTTCTTGGAGTTTGCTCTCACTGCCCTTAGTAATTATTTCGGAACAAGATGTGTCGTCCACGTATTTCCGCAAGTCGGCTGGGGAGTCTAAATCGTTAATCATGATGAGAAATAACCAGGGACCTAATTTAGTTCCCTGGGGGACGCCGGATGGTACAGAGCGCCATTCAGAGTGACAATCTTGGGCAAGTTTGACTCTTTGTTTCCGGTTCATCAAAAAATCGACAATCCAGCTTTTGGTTTGACTCGGAATATCATATGTTGCTAGTTTTTGAACGAGAACACTATGGTCGATAAGGTCAAAAGCCTTACGGAAGTCAAGTAGGGCTACTCTTGCCGTGGCACCATTTCCGTCGGTGTTAACAAGCCAATTATGCGTCATGTTGACCAGAGCATGTGTGGTAGACGATTTGGGAATAGATCCGAATTGGCGGGGGTCGATACTCCGTAACACGGCTGGTTTAACATATTTCTCAACGATGTGGTCTTCAGCGAGTTTGGACAAGATAGGCGTGAGAGAGATGGGACGCAGGTGCTTGTTAATATCATTAATGGGCCTTTGTTTTGGGACCGGGACTACGTCAGCCTCTTTCCAGGAAGGCGGAAGGCGGGATTCGTGGAACGAGGAGTTAAGGATCACAGAGACTGGTCCCGCCAAGAGATCAGCGTTTTCTTTTAATAACCATACCGGGATGCCGTCTGGCCCTTGTGCTTTGGAGGGGTTGAGTGCGGACAGTTTCATAAAGGTTGAAAACTCCGATATCGTATTTACGGCAGGAATTTCGTTGTCGGTTTGTGGTGGATCAAAAGGATTATGGGTAAGAGGCTCAAAACTCTGCATTGGAGTCAGGAACGCTGAATTGATGTAATTCGCCAGATCACCAGGTGAAAAACCTAGGTGTTGCAGTAATTTGCTGGTGTTAACACGCGTTTCTGAGGCAGGTGACATGCCGCTGAGCTTTTTCACCTCTTTCCACCACACGGATGGCTTGCACTCCCTCAAATGGCTGACTTTTGCTTCGTAGTACTTTGTCCGGCAGATCTTACGCTCGCGATTCACGCAATTTCTAAGCGTTCGAAAGGTGTCCAAATTTCCTTTTGCAAGGGCACGCTGGCGTCGTTTGATCAAGTTCTTGAGTTTATCGTTCAACCACGGTGGCTCGCTTCGATGAATAGTTTTGGATCGCAGGGGAATAATAAAGTCTAGGCCCGTCTTAACAATATTTTCAAAAAGTGTCACTTTCTCTGCGCAGGTCCCCACGGTGTCAAGGAGGCGTGGTACATCAACATTTTCAAGGTACATTTGCATTGCGCGTCTTTTACTAGGTCTCAAATCCCTCGAGATGATTGTTTTCTTTGATTGCGATGATTTTGCTCGAAGCTTGGGCTGGATCTCCACTGAACTGTGATCCGAAAGGCCAATTTTAGGTCGCTCGATGGCTTTATCGTAGAACTCATTCATATTGGTTAGGATACGGTCTAAAAAACTTTTCCCTCTGGTCGGAAAGTAATAATATCTGCAAATGGTTAGACTTTCTAGTCCTCTCGGAAAGGGACGATAAATGGAGGTCCCGTCTCCTGCAGGGTTGGGGTAGGAGACGTTAATTTCCCACACACGAGATTACTATGTGATGGATGTCCTCCCCGGGGTGGGATGGGGGGTAAAAAAGGGGTTAGGTGTCAATTGGAACGAAAGTTCTGTTCCTTTCTCCTGCCATTCCTGTGGCGAATGAATTAAACTTAAACTAAACTTAAACTAAATAGATGCAAGTTACTCCTAAAGATCAAAGGGGGAAGTGATTTAAAACAATCAACTACAACAGTCATACTTAAGTAAGCTGGCACATTAGGCAAATATGGAGAGCACGCACACGCGTTTTGCATGAGTCGGATGCAGTAGTCATCAGCACTTAATATTACAGGGTCTTTCTTCAGGTTTTTTTTTTTAATGACATGCCACTCTATTTGACAAACAGATTCCGTGTTGTCGTGCATCAGTTAAGTTACAGATCACAGAGGACATAAAAATGTGGTACAGGCAAAAAAGTAGCACACAATGGGAAGTAGGGTGTCTCTGATGTGACAAATACTCTGACCTGACATACTCTGATCTATGACCAAAACAGATGCATAGCAACATGGAATCTACATGTATTTGTTTTATACTAAGGAAGAAAAATGAATTTTAAAGCTTCTACAAGTTGGCAATACACATGATAAGCCCTAAGGAACTCATCACTGAATGATGAAAATAACACAGTTGAACCTAATTTTATACACCAACATGCAATCATGTAACAGATGCTCTGGCATAAATATGCTCAAGGGATTGGTAAAGCCAGCTATGGAGACTTATATGTGTGTTGTTGAGAATGAAAGAATTACAGTAGCCTGTTACAAACTCAGTTTACAAAAATACAAAAAAAAAAAAAAAAAAAGCGTAACAAATTTCATACAAAACACTAGGGAAGCAAGGAGGTGATCTCATAACTCCTTCCTCAACCTTTGCCTGCATGCTCTTTCCCTTGTCTCCATAAATTGAGATCACGATATAGGCAGACAGGGCAGTGCAAGCAGAACATAAAATGCTTCTTGGACCTCCAGTCTGCTAGCCATGGGAATTGTTTTCTTCCCTCATTATGCAAGAATGAAATATAGTGCAAGCCTTTGAGGAAGTCTTGAAAACCACATAATTTATAAAATCAATCTGTTTATTTCTGTTCATAAATAGGGTAAGTTCACGAGGTTTGCAAAAAAAAAACAAAACAAAACAAAACAAAACCATTGAGTGCTGGACAGAGTGCTTGCAGGTGA
This sequence comes from Stylophora pistillata, assembly GCF_964205215.1. Taxonomy (NCBI): domain Eukaryota; kingdom Metazoa; phylum Cnidaria; class Anthozoa; order Scleractinia; family Pocilloporidae; genus Stylophora; species Stylophora pistillata. The sequence goes on from NC_142519.1 coordinate 2,482,173, forward strand.
TACATGGCTATGAAAGGCTGTTCAAACAGCTAGTACAAATATGTTCTCAATGACTGTTGCCATGGGCAGAACAAGAAAGTTAGTCACACAACAAAATATCATTGAAAATAGTTTTTTGTATCATCAACTTTGAGAGGCTTTCTTATACAGTGTACCATGATCTAACTCTTTAACCTTTGTTCTAACTATTTAAATCTCAGATGTGATTTCTTACAAGTTAAAACATGTAATGAGAATATTCCAACTTGTGAGGTAGAAGATATTATCTTGATCTACCACCAAATCCTGGTAACTAATGGTTATTTTCGGAAATGCATAGCAGCTCGAGGTCAGAATTAAAGGATTTTAAAAAGTTAAAGGGGGAGTGATCTTAAAGTCTTCTACTCTTTGAGTTTGGTCACTTTTTCTTGTTACTTTCCCCCATCATTCTCTGTGTAAAAGAACAAATGCACCCAATCCAGCAAGAATGAAATACTGAAAAAGAACAGAGGAAAACAGATCAATTGCATAAGTGGTAGGGTTAATTCACCAAAATTAATCCAAAAACAATAACACCATGTTGCAGTATTTTTATTAATAGATACAGTGGCATCAGCCCACCAAAATGAAACAACAACTGTTAACAACAACAACAACAAACAACAATTAAACAAAAACCTAAATGATGTATATTCATAATTAATCTGGCTGGGAATTAAGATGCCAGAGGTTGCAAGACTTCTTTGAGGTCACCACCCTTAAAAATGAAAAAAATATAAATTGTTTGTTTTGTTAGTAAAACTGTACAATATTCTATGGACTTACTTTAAATTTTGGATAATCATTCATGAGAATTGTTACCATGCCAACATAAGGGACAAACCTGAAAAAAAAAAAAGTAAAAAAAAAAAAAATTAATAATATAAATATGTGCAAAGTTTTAGTGCGAAGTTTTAATTTTTATTTTCCTTTATAATTGTTTACAAAGCTCCATGATTGTAGAGCACCCTCCGATTCAAGGATAAGGTTTTTTACGTTTATTTATATATATATATATATATACATATATATAAGTTAAAAGGCCTCGAGCCAACAGTGACGCCGCGCCAGAAGGATCCAAAAGGATTCACAGTCCAAACCTCGATAAATGGTAGGAGAGAAGTAGTGTGGCACACGAGGACAGACAACTTCGAGCGAAGGAAGACATATACTCAATAAAAACTTTTTTAACTTTTTAGACTTTTTATTGAGTATATGTCTTCCTTCGCTCGAAGTTGTCCGTCCTCTTGTGCCACACTACTTCTCCTATATATATATATATATATATATATATATATATATATATATATATACACTTACATATACTAAAATAAATGAAAAACGAAAGTCCTCTTTTGCTTTGCTTTTGCCCTACGCGTTTCACCGCTGTTGCGGCTCTTCGGGCATAGAAATATATATACTATTTGAAACCAGTTCAAGACATCAGGAGTGATTCATCGTTTTATTGCTACAGTCCTGTTTCATATGGCCAAAGGTTGGCCACACTCATCAGGCAACATCAACAAATGACCATAAATTTAAATGCTGGCCATTTTGTACATAGATCTTTTCTACAGATTATGACAAATTTCTCATAAATGCACATATTACATTTCTTTGTAATATTGCTGTAAGGGTTGCATTTTTTTATTATTTTCCACTTAATGCTGAAGGGTGTCTTGGCGTCCTTCAATTTCCATACATGTTTTGACAGCTCAGTAGTGTTTATTTTATTGGTGTGTCGGAAGGATGTTTTATGATTTCTGTAACATTCTTTGAAGTTTGTTGCAAGTCCTACATATGATTCTGTTGCTGTGCCAGTTGTTATGGTTCCCTGGTAGACTACGTTCGTTTCCAGGCAATTTCCTTGAAGGGGGCATTTTTCTTTGTTCGGCAGTTACATTGATTGCTGGATTGTGGTATTAGAGTTGGGGTGCAATCTGAGAGGAGTGTTTTGTTGTGTGTTGCAATAATGTATTTCATGTTTGACATGCAAGAGTAGCTCAGTTTGAGCGTGTGTCTGTTGAAGATCATGTGTAGTGGGTGATTCTTAGGGAAACCTTTATCGACGATGTTGAGAAACTTCTTTCCTATGTTGGTTTTGATGTTGGAGTTCCATGGGGGGTTGTACCAGGTGGTGCTTCTTTTGAGGTTTCTCTTGTGGTTTCCTGGCGGTGTTTGGGTACATTGTGGGTCGTATGTTAATTTGTAGGTGTATCCACTTTCATTGAGTGCCTTTTGGTAAGGGGGGATGGCTTCGTCGAAAACTTCCTTGCTAGATGATATGCTCAACAGTCTCTTGTTGATATTTTCTGGGATATTTTTGAGTAGTGCTGGGGAGGGGGGGGGGGGGGTTGGTTACTCTGCCGGTGGACATACAGCAATTTATTGTTTGGTTTCATGAATGGTTTGTAGGTTCCGCTTGCGAGATCCAAGGTTACACCCCAACTCCAATACCACAATCCAGCTACCAATGTCATGCCGAACAAAGGAAAAATGCCCCCTTCAAGGAAAATGCCTGGAAACGAACGTAGATTACCAGGCAACCATAACAACCGCCACAGCAACAGAATCATATGTAGGACTTGCAACAAACTTTAAAGAATGTTACAGAAATCATAGAACATCCTTCCGACACACCAACAAAAGAAACACTACTGAGCTGTCAAAACATGTATGGAAATTGAAGGATGCCAAGACCCCCTTCAGCATTAAGTGAAAAATAATAAAAAAATGCAACCCTTACAGCAATATTACAAAAAAAAATGTAATTTGTGCATTTATGAGAAATTTGTCATAATCTGCAGAGAAGATCTATATACCCTTAACAATCAAAATGAATTAGCGACCTCATGCCCCCACAGGAATAGATACGTGCTCCAAAACTTTCATATAGCGTGACACACTAATGGTGAACGCAATACCAACCGTGTTAACCGCGCGTGCCACCATTTAAATTCAAATCAAAACCGCCAGCATTTAAATTTGATGGTCATTTGTTGATGTTGCCTGATGAGTGTGGCCAACCTTTGGCCATACAAAACAGGACTGTAGCAATATAACGATGAATCACTCATGATGTCTTGAACTGGTTTCAAAATAGTATACAATTGCTCCTCCAAGAGTTGAGTGCTCTCTGAGATCCATTCACCATGAGAAAACCTAAATATATGACTTTAAAGAGAGATTTCGAAATCACAAATCTACTATGCTCACAAACAAAACAACTTGCGAAGTAGCGATACACTTTAACAAAATCCCACACATCCTGGACGATTTTTCGTTCCAATGCATTGATCAGGTACAGGCCCCTAGTGGCTCTATAGAGATCGATAGGCTTTTAATCACTAAAGAGGCTTATTGGAGTGCTCAGTTGTTCTCTTTGGCACCCCATGGTTTGAATAAAAGAAAGGAATTTCATTTGTAAAAATAGAATTTTCTATAATTAATTTCCCATCTTATATTAGGCGCTACTAAGTGATGGTTCAAAGGCCCTTTTCTTGGATTTGTCGGCCCTTTAGGTGTGGATTGGACTCAGAGGCCCTGCCAAGTGATCTTATTATGATTAGTATCAGTTCAGGGCCACTCCAGGGATTTTGTTGCCAATTTGCCTTTTCGGGCTCCAAAGGCCTTGTTTTGGGATTTTGTTACGGTTTACAGTTGTAGTTAAAGGTGGGTCTTCCCTTTTTTAATGCTTGCCGCATAGCTTCTTTGCAATTGGTTACGCCACTCATATTAACATATTTAGTATTCTTATCTCTTAGTTTTTAGGGTTTGCTTCTTGTATTTTGTCCATTGCTTCTTTGTAATTGGGTTTCTTGTTATCTTTTTATTAGCACCAGTTCATTAGTCGTTATCAGTAATTACATAATCATTAGCACTTTGATCCTATTTAATGCTCTTCTTTTATTTTAAAAGTTGTAAATAACTGAAGAAGGTCTCTGACTGAAACGTTTTTCATTAAAAAAATTTTTATATTTTTTACGTCAGAAGTTGTCCATTTTTTAAACTTTCTACATTTGTGTTTGCTGTGAGGTTTGGACTGCAAATCTTTATTGATCCTCCTGGCGCGGTGCACCTTTGTTGGCTTGAGAGTTCCACCAACAACTTATGATATATATATGATCAGAATCATGACTTATTAGATAGTTCAAGGCAAACACTATTTACAAAATCTGCATTGACAGACCAGAAACAATACTCATCTATTAGTAAATTTTGATAAAGTACACTTTTTAAACAATAACTAATTAAATAAACAAAATAAACCATAAACAAATACACATAAGTAACCCTCCAGTTGCTTAAAATCCTAAAGTAAGTAAAACCCGTATTATGGGCCTCCTTTGAGTTGACTAAAATCCACAGAGTGATGTAGTTAATGGTGATTTTGAAATTAATTAGAACTTATCTATTCAGTAACCAATGTGAGGCAAAACCTGTTAAATTTATTTGAAGCTTATTCATGGTAAAAAGAAGTTACAAAAATATTTATAATAATAGTACAACAGTCACTCCACTCGGAGCTACATGCACTGTACTAAATAAGCCATGATAGTCTGTAATTTTTTTTCTCTGATGAAAAAAATCATTGAGTTTGCTTTGAGCCAGTGATATATAAGCTGGACACAATGGAAGGAACACTTAATAGGTAGCCAGACTAATTATGTCTCAATTAGAGATTAACTAAGTATGGTTTGAAAGAAGTGAAGTACACTAGAACAAGACATTTGGAAAGTACTAAGGCTGACAGCATTCACATAACAAAGGTCACTGTTAAGTTCAACAGGGATCTAATTTAAAGTTAATACCTCAGGTGAGTTTTAGAATTTGACCATTTAATGCTAAGTGTCAGGCCACTCAGTAGAAAGGTGACCATACTTACTTCTCGTTAATTGGCTGTCTTCAGCAAAATTCAAAGACTAGCAAAAACTAACGATAAAAACCGACGTTTCGGTGTCATCATGACGCCATTGTCAAGGAGAAATAAAAAATGAAGTTTGTGGTGAGGTGTAACACTAAATTAGCTGACACTGAAAACTATGCTGGATCGCGCACACCGATTATCTTCCTCCTGGGCCCATTTCTCTGATGAGTGTGATCGCCTAAAGAAAGTCTTCACACGGCTTAAATACCCGGAACGCCTGGTAAATTCTACCATTAACACCTTCTTACAATCAAGAATTGTTGGTACGCAGCCCACACAGACGCTCAAAGAACCAATATCCATTGTTCGTGTGGTCATACCCTTCAAAGATCAGGAATCAGCAAATTATGTTATGAAAGAGCTCAAGAATCTTAGCATAAAGGTACAGACAACTGTCCAGCCAGTATTTGTTAGCCGCAAAGTTGGCCAAGATCTTAAAGTACGAGAAATCAAGCCACAGATTGTCAACCAACAACGCGTCGTTTATCAATTTCAATGTGACCTGTGTGATGCAGGTTATGTGGGCTATACACACGGACACTTACACACACGCGTCCACCGATGGACATAAACGAAAGGCATCTTCAATATATAAACACTACCACGAACGGCACAGCAAAGTCCCGAAAGACCTACTGAAACGTTTTAGCATTCTGAAAAGGTGTAGTAACAAGTTCGATTGTTTGGTGAACGAAATGCTTTTCATCAGAGACTTAAAACCCACTCTGAACGTGCAAAGCGATTCAATTCGCGCAAAAGTATTTGTTTAATTAGCTCGTAACATATTTATGCTAATTTAGTGTTACACCTTGCCACAAACTTCATTTTTTATTTCTCCTTGACAACGGCGTCATGATGACACTGAAACGTCAGTTTTTATCGTTAGTTTTTGCTAGTCTTTGCATTTCTAAATCTTTATTCAGCAAAATTGCCAACAAAATAGAAAAAATGAATGAAAAGTCCATGTAATCCTTATAACATGATAGACCATATTTTGAGTCAATGCGGGATAAATGGCAGGTTTTTACCTCTGAGTTAATAAATAGGACAGACAAATACACCAGTACATCTTACCCTCTTGCTCGTCCAACTACATCTTTTCTCTCTAACCACATCTGACCAGGAGCATAGAGACCACGGTCATCAACTGAGTTATTGTCACCTTTTGTTAAGAATTTTATTGATCCATTCTCTCTGAAGAGCAAAATTCATTTTAGTTACAATGATTTTATAGTTCTTGCATAAAACAAGCTGGAAGCCAAATTTGCCTTTGCAGTTTCAGGAAAAAAATTTAGGGTTGGGAACTTGAAAAGGAGAAAAGTGAACTTTTTGGGCTAGTCAGGGTATTACAGCATTAGCATTAGTTATAAGTGGTCTGATGCACATATATGTACATACAATGTATATATGCCACACTGGGTATAAAAAAACTAAAAAGGAAATACTGGTTACCATTATCTAAGTACTCTCCATTGAGTACAAATAATACCCAAGATGAAAACAAATATCACGCAGCATTTGAACTCCAGAGAACCAGTTAGACAAGTTTTCTCGCATCGCACAAGGGACAGATTGGATTGAAATTACAAAAAAAGAAAAAAAAAAAAAACTGGTAGACCTTTTAAATAATTTTTCTGACGATGAAGAGTTGGAATCGCTGGAGAATATTGATCCAACTTTATTGGATAAATCGAATGAAGAACATAGTTAAACAACAATGAAATTTCATCATTTATGGGAGAAAATAGAAACAGCAACACAACAACGTGCTAATTCCATCCACATCACAATCTCCTCATAAATAAATGTCCATGAAATTCATCCACACTGAAATAACAATTTGCCATGTTGGATAACAAATAACTTATTCTTAAAGATGTTTTGGTGTATTGTATCACTGAGTATTTTTATGGTACAAATCATAAAAATGGTCAGCAATACTACACAACAAAATGTCTAATAAGATATATATTTAACAATTATTCGCCGAAGGCGAGTAGAATATCGTTGTATAATCCCCGAGACAAAGTCGAGGGGATTATTCGACAATATTCAACGCACCTGAGGCAAATAATTGTTTTAGTATAATTTCAGAACAGAGCAACAGAGAAATTTCTAAAATCATAACATTTTAGTAACATTTTAGTAACATTTATTAACATTTTATTATAACATTTTATATAAACTGTGTGGAGCGGTTTATATAGCGTCATACAAGGAACCGCTTGACCAATCAGATTGCTGGAAACTCTTTGCTCAGCTCTGAAATTATATATATCAAACTATTCAATGCAAGTATCTGTGGCTTCTCAGGGCAACTTGTTAATAATGGAAAACTCAAAATGAGAAGAATACATTTTAAGATGCACCTCTCGCAACAGGAGAGGTTCAGAGCAATGTACTAGAACATATGCACTAATCATTGACCACACACGGGATATTTACCAAGGAATATCCAATGAGGTGATTACATTGTTTCAGTATACAGATATGCCTTTAGGATAGTGTGTGTAGCAGAAAAATATAAGTGTCAACCAAGCTACCTGTGGTATACCATGAAAAGGGCATCATATTACTTTTTTTATAACATGCCCAAGAAAAAACATAATCAGCAAAATTGGCAAGAATAACAGTGCTTAGTAGAATTTAGGGACTGAGGTATCGTCCTCATTCATTTTCATGGACTTTTCGATTTCCAAATGAGCATTCAGTCTGGCTATGTAATTTTTATTACCAGGGAAAATAACCGACTGCAATCGTTGACTCTTGAGATGAGTAGTCAAAACCTTCGGTACGAATAGCTAAACGAAGATTGTTAGAAGCCACTTTTGAGACACAATTCACACGGAAGCTAAGTACTTGACGAAGAAAATGTTACTGAAATTAAGAGAAGAGGAAAAATTACACTCTTACTTTTCATGTATCTTTAAAACTCGGTGAACGATAGGTATTTCACGCCCTTCAACTTTAAATACAACGATTTCTCCAACACGAATTGGATCTTCTTTATTCGTGAGAAACAAAAGGTCGCCGCGCTGAAAAGCTGGCTCCATGCTTCCACTGAAAGATAAACAAAAACATCAGCATCATTAAATGCTTCATACTTCCATAACATAACATCAGGATAAGATATAAAATGGGTTTTAGAAGTTATCTATTTTTTATTTACCTCAAAACTACAACTATGGGACTCTCGCTTCCAGTAACCACCATTAATCCTTTCCAGATCATAAGGGCAGATGAAACTATCATGGCAAAATTCAATCCTTGATAAAAGAGCTGGGGAGTGAAATTCGGTCTGTTAGAATAAAGCATATTTTTCTACATTTTATTACAATAAAATTCCATTAAAGCCAAAGTATAACCTGTCTTTTATTCATCCGTCTCACATCTTCGAACCACGATGAGATGTCCATGATGGCGAACACGTGTAATACGCAAGCGCATAATGTTGAAGGGTGATGGATTAAGGATGGAACACTGGAACAAAGGACGGTGGATGTTAACAGTACGAGAACAAAGGCTGAAAGTTTCTAAAGAAACTGTGATGCTGCGTCGGTGGGGGTAACAAGGTAATTTGGTTACATCAACTATGTTGAAATTGTAAATTGGCCACCGTAACGAATAAAAAGGCTGACGTTTAGAGCGTTAGCGTTAGCTCTGAAAAAGGGCTAACGCTCGAAACGTCAGCTTTTTTATTCGTTACGGTGGCCAATTTACAATTTCAACTTAGTTCCTATAACCAAGGTACAAGAACAAATATTAATGTCATCGTTCTTTACCGTACAACTTCGGAGGTGAACGTAACCATATAACTAGATTCTGAAGATGTGATTTGGAGAGTATGGAGTGTCAAGTTTTGGAAAAATGTCGAGAATACGTAATACACCTTTGCATTCAGCGTGCTTTTTTATCTAAGAAAGTTTCGTCTAGTTAGTATTGACAAAAAAATTCACACCTGAGTCTTTCCCTTAATTTGATTTTTTGAAATCTCTCAAATTCTGGACAGGCAAGTGACCAGCCGCAACTGGGCTAGTTTCTCGAGGGAGGAAGACATAGGGCCCTGGGAACGAGACCGATGGCGCGACGGCTTCTGCATGTGAAAACACCGTGTCCCAACCAATCCGAGTGGACGGAGAGGGGAAGAGGCGGGTAAAAAAAGAAAAGACCTGGGCGTAAAAGAGGCGGATAGCAGTATCCAACGGATACATCACAATCCAGGGATAAGTGATAGCAAAACTTATAGCGTTATCCACTGCCGAGAGGTAGCTCAATGGATAGAGCGCTAGAGCGCTGGACTGTTGTGCGGGAGGTCGAGGGTTCAAGCCCCGGCCGGACCACTACTCAAGTTCGTAAAATAATTGAGAAGAATATGCTACCTTTCAATAACATTAAGAAATGGTTAGATATTCTAGTCTTCTCGGATAGGGAGGAATAAATGGAGGTCCCGTCTCCTACAGGGCTAGGGGGTAGGAGACGTTAATTTCCCACGCACGAGATTAATGTGTGATGGATGTCCTCACCTTGGGTGGGATGGATGGGATTTATTGGGTGGACTACTCGCATGGTTCGCATATGTTCCGTTCTAGTCCTACCCTACTGCGGTAAGGCAGTGAAAATGGTTAGAAAAAAAAAAAAAAAAAAAAAGAAAGAAAGAAAGAAAGAAGAGATTTATCTAGTGGAGGGCGTTATCCTACCTTCTGACCAATGGGGCCTGGGCTCTATCTCCTCCCCCACCCCCATCAAGTCAAATGACCTCCCGTTTGATCCTCACTTATTCCCTGTATAGGTGCATGGATGAATTGTCTCTCTGCACTACCTCCATCTGCTTTTGAAATCCAAGACGCCGATCAAGCCTTGCCGAAAAGAAAGAGGTGGACGCTTTCTGGCCAAAAATACGCCTGCATCGCACGCTGAAGCTATAATTGTCATGAAATTTCAATATACCTATCATCTCTAAAAACTGTCTAAAAACTGATTGTTCTCTTTGTACATTTATTGAACATACAGTGTAGCTCTGAGTATCCTCCCTAGAGTTGAGAGTTTCGACAGCTGTCAGCCATCGTTTTAAGAACTTAATTTATTGTTCGAAGCCATAAAAAGGTTTAAAAAAATTGGAATAGGTATGTCTCAAATTTTGATATAAGCGTCTCTCGGTGTTGTACCCTAACCAAGTACTTAAAAGATAAAAATGCGATGAGATACAATTTATCAAGAGGCTGTAGTCAATTCAATTTATCAATTAGCGAGTTCTACTTTATTCATAAAATTGTCTTAATATTAAGATTTAAATTTGTCGTGCTTGTTTAGAATGATTGTTTAGATACTCATTGAAAATCGAAGAGCTTTTCGGCGACAAAATCCAGCTATAATAAGTTCTACACTCACAAACAAATGGAACGGCTGTCAATAGGTCTTTAGAGATCGTAGTTCACCATTATGACAATATGGCAATGCAATAGGCATTTTGCAGCTAGAGATGGCGTGCTTAGATACCGCATAGCAACGCCATACTGGAGAGCAAGCAGTCCAGTGATCTCAGACAGTATAGAGGTCACAGAGATCTGCATTCAAACAAAGAATACAGCAGATAACAGGTCAAAAGGTATCCCAATTCGAGAAATCCAGTAAGAAGTAATCAACAGCTTCCCCAGAGTGTATCAGCAACAAAATCACACCAAAATTCGTTTTTCGCTGATACACTCCAAAGAAGCTGTTGATTAAAACTTACAAGATTTCTCGAAATGGGATACCCTTTAACTTGTTATCCGCTGTATTCTTTGTTTGAATGCAGACCTCTGTGATCTCTATTTTTTTCTGAGATCACTGGAGTGCTTGCTCTCCAGTATGGCGTTGCTATGCGGTATCTAAGCACGTGATCTCTAACTTCAAAAGGCCTATTAACGGCTACAAATAGGTTAGTCTAGACAAACATAATAGCCTACAAGCCTGAGGTCTTTAATGATAGCGCTGAAGCACAAATAATTAGTGCAGAGATCTCGTGGCTCACTTTGTTCAAGGCCTCAACTGATCGAGTCCTGCGAGCGAAGAAACGTTAACATAACATAATACATAACATAACATTTATTCAGGAAGCTAGAACGCAAATGTAAAAAAAACATCCTGAAAAGGGAAAATCGTGAGGTTAGCCCTGTATAAAAACAATTTCCCTTAATAAAAACATACAAAAGATAAAATTTAAAGGCTACAGATTCAATAAAAATTCAATAAATATTCAAATAAGTTTTAAGTCTACTCTTAAAAACCGACAATGATTCGGCGTGGACAATGTATCCTGGCAAGCTATTCCATTTCCCCACAATGCGAATGAAGAAACAATATTTGTAACAGTTACAAACCGCTCTTTTTAGGTAAAGTTTATAGTCGTGGTTAGCTCTTGTACGCTTATTGGCAAACACAAAGAAATCTGGGAAAGAGAGGTGATCAATACCAAAAACTATCTTATAACATTGAACGTTCGTGCCGTAGCAGCGTGAAAGGACTACCTGCTCGCAATTTTGAAAATGTACAGATACGTGCCTATATAAATTTTTCAGAGCAAAACTATTCCGCGCTAAGCTAGTACATTTACATGATACTGTGAAAAAAAATTGCGGAACCTAACTATCATGTAGGGAAACATTTGAATTCAAAATTTTGGAGCTTAGAAAGGACCTGGGTCAGGAACTGATATTCTTAAGCATAATTTTTCAGTGTCTTTACATGTTATACACTTATTTGAGATCTCGCGGTTGTTTTCATGTTAATAATACAACTGAATGAGGTGTTTGCTTTAACATAAGAGCGTCATTAAGTTTCTCCACCGTTGTCCACTGTGACATTTATATACGTCCTCTGAAATAAATCATTGGAATAAAGAGTCAACATTAACTATTCATTATTTAAGAAAGAAAAAATGAATAGTGATAGAAAAAATAGCTGTATATGATCTAAACCAAGGTAAAGAATGAACTTAGGAACACTGAAGAAAAAGAAGCAACAAATGTACACTCAAGCAGATTGCAAATGGACGAAAGGAAAAGCAAGCGGATGGAAGACTGTGTATGCGAATGAATGGATGGCTGTGTATGCGAATGAATGGATCGGCTGCAGTTGAAAATAAGAGGTTACATGAAGAACTGGTCGGGCGACATAGGGATCCATGGACGGGCAAATGGAGACAAATATGAATGACTGGATGAAGGGAGATAGGACAAATGTAATTATAAGAGAGGTGAAAAGAAGGGAAGAGATAGCTAAAACCGTTAGTTACCTTTACTTCTCGCATAAAATACTTCAGCTGCTGAGAAATCTGTGAAAATACTGGTCTCATCAAAGGATTTTCTTTCCAACAAGAGCTCATTAGCTCATATCTTAAAATTCAACACAGTATTAGTTAAAATTTGCCTGTGAGTTGATGTTTTCAGTTTCTGAACCGTCCATGGCAAGCGTAGAAAGGGGCACAATGCGATCACTGGCGAATCTAGGGGAGGGGCACGGGGGCCCGCCTTCCGCGCCCCCTCTTATTTTGGGCAAGATAATAAACGCAGAGGGAAGAAAAGCCAGCAGGTGAACACACAAACAAAACGCCCTCGCCCCTCTTCCTTAGCTCAAGGCCTGGATCCGCCGCTGGCGATGACCTTGAAGTCATGATGGAGATCATTGGAGAGACTTGTAAAATGTAAGATTTGACTTGACATGAAAAGCCGTTTTAAATCACAACGAATTACTCGATGCATTACTTAGATTTTCTACGTGAAAAAGCTTGTGTCAAAGGATCTTCCAAGACTTGGCTCGAGGGGCAGAACGCTTTTCAATATCATTACCAAGATAAGGCAAGTGAAAGTTTCATTATTATTTGAAACCCTGTACAAAATTATCAGTCATTCAATTAATTTACTTTTGGCATTATACAAGACTTTGAAGCTTACAGTTCTTCCGAGCACTGGTCGGGACGAGGCATCCGGTACCCTGTAGCCAGTCGACTTACTAAGGCAATTGGCGATGAGATGTCAGAGTATGGCAACTCACCTGTTTGGGAAAAAAGGGATATGATTCAACAAATCCAACGTTACAGAAACGACTCCAAGAAATAAATATTTCAGCAAAACCAGGCAAAACCTTTTTGGAACACCAATGGAATGAATTGGCTTGTAAAAAATTGGACAATCAGCTGCCTTTTAAGTAGCCGAGTTGGCTTATCATAAAAGAAATAAAAACTGTCCAATCACCAATCCGTAATGTGTCAGCTCGTGAAAAACAAACTCATGAAGTACACAGGTTAATTCCATGAATTTGAAAGACAGTAAGTACTTCAGCTGTAGTAACTTTACAAAAAAAAATAAGCATTGTAACAAACAAGAGATAGACCGTATAAATGAAGAGGGGACTTTTGGCATTCACACGGCCTATGCTTAAACACCATATCATAAAGCGGCCCCTCGATCTTGTTCGATTTCGTCTGGCCAGATAGAGTTAACTCTGGTCAGCCCTACAATGGTAATTCAGTTTCTAAATGGAGATGCTTGTTGGTTCATTGGTTTATTTGTTTCACACTATTTACATAAAATTAACGTAGATAGAAAAGTAAAGTTGCAACAAATGATTACAGAATAAAATAAATGAAATACAGATTATAAAAATGTGTGTGTGGTGGCCAAAGTAGCAAAGGCTTTCTAGTTGGCCACCACCTACTTTTAGATAAATAAAGAAATAGTACTGAGCTGGGATTAATGTGCAAGAAAGAATTACCGGTATAAATTCAAGGTATGTTAGAGATATATTGTACCAGGCAAGAATCTATATGGGAAAATTTTAATAAGAGAAGAACAGACACGCATATAGACCAACAAACAACAGCAAAAACAATAACAGACACACATACAGACAAACAAACAACAGCAACAACAATAACAGACACACATACAGACAAAAAAACAACAGCGACAATGGACAAAAGTAGAGACAGAGAAAAAGGAGACTGGAAAAGAACAACGCATCATCAGCAACAATAGCAGCAGCAGCAGCAGAACAACAAAGACCTACATATAAGCGGACAATTATTATTATTAACTGTTATTACTATAGTTATTTACATATGGATTGTTACATACTATATATCTGATCACTAAACAGATATCAGATATTATTTGATTGATGAGAGATTGGTGGGCCATATAAAGTTTCTTAAACCTGTTAAATGTTTTTATTTTCTTTTTCAATGCCAAGGGGACAGTTTCCCATACAGAGTACTTAAAAGTAAATTTGCCTATGTGTGTTCTGACTTGTGGTCGGTGGAAATTAAGTTTGGCGGATTGTCTGGTGTTATTATAGGAGTGGACAGCTGTTATAGGTATTAAAAAATTACGGAAAGTTGCAGGAATAGTTGTTGGATTGTTATATAGTTTAAATGCAAGTAAGCAGATTTTGAATCTCACAACATTTTCAAATTTTCAAATTTCAAGAATTTCGTATTGAAAAATAGCCTCACTCTAACGGATGGGAGGCTACTAGCTCGTGACAAGAGCCTGACTCGTGCTTCTTAGGATGTTGCTTTAAGTTGCACATAGCATCACGAGACACTTACCATAAGTGGCGATTTCCCATAGAACGATACCAAATGACCACCTGCAATAATGCACTAGACCTGAATAACTTCAACAAATAAGCAAACTAGCTCTGAATTGGCGATTAAAGATCGAGTCTCGTGGTATTAGTTTAGTGTTTATAGATACTTGCATCGCTTAAAACTTCGCTGAGTTTTGCATGTTTTTTTGGACCTCGCCTCTCGTATCAATTTCGAACAACGAATATGAGCATTTAGATAGTAAATTTACGGGAAGGAATTACTTAAGTGATGTTACGTTTTCAAGGTGTGTCAATAAATCCAAATACGTAAAAGATACACCATGCATGTACATGTGGACCAACAAAAACGTACAATTAAGTTCAGATGCACTAGTGTTAATGCTCCTAGCTAACTACCAGAGAGGTAGGCAGATGACTGTATCCGAAATCCTTTGCGCTAAGTAATTCTACTGGATCGAAGTCGAGAGACTGTTATCTGACGATATTAAATGTAAAAAAGCAGAAACTTACACATCACTCATGGATGTAAACTGCAGGTCTCGTAGGGATTCTAACGACGACCATCTCCACGGAACCTTGCCCTGGTGAAAAAATGGATTCGTGTCACCAAGTTCCTGTTTGTAGTACAGGAAATGTCACTTGAAACTACGAGGAGGCCGGATTCACGAAACGGAAAGACATCGATGTATTTATTTAGTATGGGCGATTTCTTTTTCAACGTTAAGAAAGGTAAGAGTTTCTAATATTGATTTCCAGTCAAATCCATGGGGATAATTACCGTGGCGTAATTATTGTTATCATTATTATTACTATTGTTATTGTTATCAGTACAGACACTTATCTATTAGCCCTAGTTAATCACTTAAATGAACTCGTCACATAACACACAGCTCATTAGTGTAAATTGTATCGTAAGACGAAATTGATTTCATTATTGTCTTTGATGCCAGTCTGTTTATTATTTTTTTAATGTTTGATTTTGATTGCAAAGCGTACTTACGCTGGAGGTTATGGTGTATATACCAGCATCGGATATGTCCCTGGCTAATCCAAAGTCTCCAACTTTAGCCACCAAGTTGGCATCAACTAAAATATTCCTGGCCGCTAAATCGCGATGAACGAACTGTGAAAGAAGACAAATTACTTATCTGTCCCTTAAAAGACGCTCACGGATATAGGGTGCATAGCTTATAGCAAGGTGCTAAAGATCTATGATATGTGCTTTAGTCACTTTACAGTCACTACTTATGCTATGGTGTAAATGTAGCATTTTAGGGGAAAGTTCATAAAATTTTGACACTTAAAAGAGAGTTAAGTGTATGATTGCAAAATGATTTGAGAAGGATGCAACCTAATGAGCTTTTCCCAAGATTTAAAACCTCAATGATTCCATGTATACTGCGAAGTCATTCTTTACTTGGAGTAAGAAATGACCAGAGATGTTAGACTCGCACAGTTTCCTGCCTGTATTTTATCAAAAACTCATTTTCGCTTTCGATGCTAAGTTTAAAATAAAAAAAAAAGATTCAATATCTCAAACTTCCCACGTACTTCTTAATCAAAGCAGCCATTTTTAATATAATTTAGAAATTTAACTTCACGTTATACACACAGTCAACTGATCTTGTACCTTTCTCTCCTCTAAGTGCTGCATTCCCGCGGCAATCTGAAATGCAATTGTAACCAGCTGCCGGTCATTCAGCTTACAGCAGACGTTATGATAATCATTCCTTTCTCCAGAAGCCCTCTTGGCTTTCAAGAGATTTTCCAGGCTTCCTCCACGAATCAATTCAGTGACCACAAGAATGTTTCCTAGAGAGGGTAGAGCAAACACATTAGAGTTGACACGATAAAGTAATGGGACACTATTTCCTCTTGGAATTGATCAACAGGCGAATCGTCGTTAAATACGAGTCAAGTTGTTGGATAGAGGTGGGACTCCAAAAAAACAATAAGCAAACCTTACATGATCTTCCCTGAATTTCACTTAGAAAAGGGTGATTTGTGATCAATAAACACAAATGTTTGCTTGTAGGAACATTTATCACCTGCAGCAAACATGCCTAGCTCTACGACGTTGCATCGTCGAAAACTGACTTACCTCCCTCTATCCGTGTACCAATCAAAGTAACAATATTAGGATGTTTCCCAGCTTGCTTCAAGGTCCTTATCTCATTGAGCAGAGTTTTTTTGGCGATGGCACTAGGGTCTACAATGACAAAGAAGAAAAAGCAAAGGGACTTCTTAAATTACTTCATTTTACTTGTGCAGTTCGCTTATCGTATCTGGCTATGGTAACAAACAATGTATGGAAAAAGTGCTTTGGTTGATCAAGGCTGCAGAAAACGTTCAGAATAGACAGGAGCAGACTTTATGGGTGTTAAGCACCAAAAGAAAAATGATGTAAAAAATAGGGTGAGGCAAAGCTTTCAAAGAAAAATCAGTTTCAAATTATACCACTGCACTTACGAATTAATAAATTGACATTTTGATTTTGTGTAGGTACCTTTTAGCTTCTTCACAGCCACATATGTCTTGTTTCCGTCTTTCCCACAAAGGCCACCTTTGTAAACGATTCCAAATTCGCCCTCTCCAAGTATTTCATCGAGTACTTCAAGATTTTCGCATCCTTCTTCAGTCTCTTGAGATATCTCTCTATAATCCCGAGGTTCATGGACACCCATGTCAACACCTTTATCAGCTGTTAAATTTTCAGCACCACCAATCATCTCATCCGACTCTAATCTCTCTTGATCTCTTTCTTTAATATCTTGCATCGGATCATCCTGATCACTTCCGTCTGGAAGCCCTCTGTCCCCTACTTCATCCCCCACTAACGGGCGCCTTTCCTCGGGGTTTTTGATGGTTTGACTATTGGGCGACCAATTGTTTTCAAGGTCCTGTATCCTGTTTGGCAAGCGTTCGCCTTTTTCTAAATGCATCATTGTTGCACGTTTTCCTCCCTGTCATTTTGTTGAAGAGAAAAGTCTATTGTGATTTAAATACAAGAATTGTGTTTAGCTGTTACTATAGTCATTTGTTTTAATCCCCTCTTAATCCCTACTCACTTGTTGAGCTAAATTGAAATTTCTTATACCTCGATCCAATGGTATAACGCAATGTCAATGGCATTTCTTTGATATGGAAGGAAACAAGGCTGCATAAAATCGCTGCGACATCTTACATTATGATGACCCTCATGAGATTTCATAATGATGATGATATTAAGGTATATAGGCAAGGAAAATAGCCTCTGCAGGCTTCTACATGAAATATCTACCGACCAAAAGTGGAAGAAAGGAGAATTTGGGAGAGAGGTAACAAGGATAGAAATGGGCGTTTTCCTTAGCCTGGACTCACTATGAAGGCCGAAGTTTTCCTTAAAAGGCAGAACTGACGAAAATATCATTATATGCAACTTTTCTGGTGTTCATAGGAATGCTGGAATTGACCGGTTTGTAGAGGGGAAAATTTTTCGTGTGTCATCGATCCTTGTTCTTGCAAGGCGAGATGCAGAGTCTAGAAAAACCTAGCAAGTTGTATATGTTATTATAGCTATTATCATTACAATTATTATTATTTTCACTATCATTAATAAAACCATCATTATTATCATTATCATATTTTCGTTTTTACGTTTATTTAGGAATACAAAATTTAGTTTATTTTGAACTTGTTTCTTTTAAAATCATAATAATCATTATTGTTATCATTGTTGTCATCCTTACTCAACGAAGCATGTACCAACCAGCTTTTCTTAGATTTTTTATCAGACATTGTAATGCAGTTTTCGATTTTTAATGATTTTTCATATTTTTTGTAAATATTTTTTACAGTAGTGAATAAAGGATTATTATTATTATAATTATTATTATTATTATCATTATTATTATGAACTCTTTTCTCTTTCGTGACGGACAGAGGAGATCATTACCTTGTCTGAAGATGTCGCGTAATGTATTATTTACCTCTTTATCGCGATTTCCACAGCGATTCCATACAAACCCGACGACTACACAAGTAATCACAGCTATAAAAATGCATGAAAGAGCAATTATAATAGTCTGGAATATTGAATTTTCTGGCTCCCTTTTCTCGAGGTTTAAGGGGCTATGAGTTGCTGTGGATAAATTATGAAAAAAAAAGAAAAATTAATTTCTCTATCTTTCTGCAGACCTAAATCTCAAGCATTGGAAGAAAAACATTACTTACAATGGTAGTAACAATGTTAATAACAATGCTAGCAATAATAATAATCATAATTAAGATAATGGTAATGATGATAATAAAAGGCAATGGTGGTAATAAAAATCAGTCCCCCTGAATTATAACTTGAAAAAAGATAAGGATGGAAGAAAGTTATAGAAGACGACAAAATAAAAAAAGAGTAGGGAAGAAGTAAATAGGATAAAAAAAGCATTTGAAATCCAGGCCTTCGCGAATTTGATCCAAAAGTCAATTCCTGGCAGGAACCTTCGTTAAGATCTTTATTTATTCCCTCTTCTTCCAAAAATATTTCGAATTCACCTTTGTTTACTACAGCTTCTCCCGATTGGCCACACAGGGAAGATAAATTGCTTCGAGGCTTATGCATATACCGCCCCTTCATCGCCATATTCTCGTGCAAAGAGGGAATTAACTATGTCAGGCATACCCTCCCTTTCCGGAGTGTGTGTGGCATGTGTATGTGTATGTATCTTTTTCCCCTGCTCATCAGGATTATGTTCGTAGAGGCAGTGGTTTCAAGGGATTGGGGCGCTTGGCTTGAGCTCGGGTTGTGTTGGGTTCAAGTTATGAAGCTGAAAGACATTTTAAATTCCCCAACTACCCGGACACAGACGACGTTCATTTGCCCATGATTGTCCGGAGGGGGTGGAAGGAGTTTAATTTGAGGCTTCGAATTGATCGGCGAAAATGAGTCACTACAAATCAGAACTGTTCAACTGAGTCAAGCCACCATTCGATATTCGTAGGTTAAAGCTAGATCGAACGTACTTTACTAATTCATGCAAATTTATGCGTTTAATTATACGGCCTGCATTTCAACATGAATTGTTCCCTTGATTTGATAACTTGCCTTCCTTTAAGTGTAAAAAAGCCACATTTGATGTCTTCTCTCCTGCACTGTTATTTACAAAGCATTGATATGTGCCTGCATCTTCCTTCGTCGCGTCTGTTATCAGCAGCACGCTGTGGCATCTTGTGTCATCTAAATCAAGAATGGTTTTGAACCTTGGATTGGTTTTTGTAACATTTGGATCATTGTTCTTAATCCATGTAATGTTTGGCTTGGGAAGACCAGTGGCGGTGCAGTTGAAAACTAGGTCGGAACCAACAGAATAAGTTTGACTTCTTGGATGTTCGACTATCTCCGGCTTTCCTGAAATTAAAGGAGAAGAAAAAGGTAAAAATATTATCGGAAAGGTAAGAAAAAATGAATACTAAGTTGAGAGGATATTTCCGAAGGGTAATTAAGGTAAGAAGAGTTAATGTGACCCCGTTCTTTTAAATGTACTCATCATAATTCTTGTTTCCCTGAGAATATAGTAGCATTAACCAGTAATTATTATATAGCTGGTAGCGCCCGTAGGCAAGATGAAGCGAATCCAGTGCTCTGATTTGCTATCTGAGCGGGCAAGGTGGGCCCATCCTGCCCGCCTGGGACTGCCCGCGTAAGAGAAAAATTGCGAGGAGCAGACTTTTAAAGCTCGTAACTTTTAAACAATGTCGGCAACGAAGTCGCAAAAAGCGACAAAGGACAGTCAAAACAAACCGAGCCTCTTAGGTCTGCTGTGCTAATAATACAGTTGGTTTTCTTTCCGAGCTCTCGAAATAAACAAGTCATTTTCTATTCTTATTAAAGCGAAATATTTTTGCTATATAATAAATCCTTTATTCACCAAGCTTGTTCGGATAAGATGGCTGGATATTAGCCTGGTTTTTTTTTTGCGTTTTTACGGACCTCGACTTCGTCCTGATCCATAAAAACGCAAAAAGGAACTCACGATCGGCCAACATCCAGCCATGTTGACATCACGTTTGGTCAGTAAAGCGTGAAGAATGAGCCAAATGAAATCGCTTTTCTAAAAATCATGCCCTTCTCCTTGGGACTTTTATAAATAGTTTTCTTTGTCCTGTATTAATATTCATGAATGAAGTTAGCCTCAAAGCACAAACTGAAGTTAGCATCAACTTTCATTTATTATATAAATCTAACCTAAATTCCTTGGGATTAGGAAAACAACTCCTGATTCTTTTCTACCGACACCGTTACTTGCAATGCACTGATATTTTCCATAATCTTCCTTCTTTACTCTTGTTAATAAGAGCAGGCTGCGAATTTTGTTGTCGTCCTGAATGACACTTGTTCTGGGATTCGACTGTAAAGAATATGAAGCATTGTCCTTTATCCAATGAATAGTTGGCCTGGGAAGACCCTTAACAGTGCAGCTAAATGTAGCATTGGAACCAAACGAGGCACTTTGGTTCTTTGGACCTTCAACAATCTCGGGTATTTGGGCATCTGCAAATTAATACCGATGCAATTATTTCCTTGCATTTGGCGCTGGCAATTGTCTTTTTGCGACCGTTCTTTAGGATGTCGGGAGCCTAAACCGCCTCCCAATTAGCTCAATGGATAGAGCGCTGGACTGTTGTGCGGGAGGTCGAGGGTTCGAGCCCCGGCCGGACCAACACTCAGGGTCTTAAAATAATTGAGAAGAATTTGCTGCCTTTCTATAACATCAAGAAATAGTTAGATATTCTAGTCTTCTCGGATAGGGGCTGATAGTTTCGAAAGAAACTGTTTGGGGCTGCGTCGGTGGGAGTAACGAAATAATTTGGAAATATCAACAAAGTTGAAATAATAAATTGGCCACCATAATGATTACAAAAGCTGACGTTTCGAGCGTTAGCCCTTCGTCGGAGCGAATAGAGGAATTGTGGGTTGTGTGGCCCCTATAGCAGCACTTTGGTTCTGAGGAACTCCCACTAATTCTGGCCCATTGCCTGAAGAAAAAAGGTAGATTGCAATAAGCATCCCCTGTTATCATCAAGATAATCTAGTTTGAAGCTAATTCAATTGTAATAAGAGAATGACTGTGTAAGAAGAATATATTCAATCATCACACCTTTCTGCCACACAAGAAAGATGAATTGCATAGGTGGGTGCTCAGAGGAAACTATTTCTGGGTCATCCTCCCTTGCGGGAGTGTGTGTCCGTGTTTTTTTGAAACGTTACCATTAGCTTATTTTGTATGAAAGTGATAGTGTATTTTGTATTACGAAATAATTATTTTCGCTCCTTCCGAAGAATATGTACCTTTTTTTTTGCTACAGAGTCCCATCGCTTTGTAAGAATCAGTGCATCATAACAGTTAATAAGATAGTGCACATTGCAGGTCAATTAAATTTACTCTTCATTCAAATTTAATTGCTATCTGCGTGAAAAATTTGTTTCTCTGGGTAGTGCATTTCGATCCCTTTTAACCAATTGCCACATAAAGGAACTTTGCGAAATTTTTTTTTTTTTAGCAGTGAATCATATATTGGACTTGTCTGTTAAAACCAAGTATCCAGAAATCGAGAGATTAATTTAGAACATTGAATTACCACATCATCCTTTTATAAGCTGTGCAAGAGGCTTCTTATTTCGGAACATTCTTTTTTTTTTATTTTAAAGATATCCCATCATAAGTGTCTAGAATATTCAGTTACTGCTAGAAAAATTGTTTTTTAGAAAAAGGTATGACTCATTCGGCTACTATATATAAGGCTCGAGATCGTAAGATTTAGTTGAGGTTTTCAGAAGTTTAAGATACCACTGTCAAGTTATTTCGCAGACCAATAAAGTGTTTTAAGTGGAAAACAAAAGTCTTCTCTTAGCTTCGTGACACCTATCCATACACTTCAGGAGTTTCTTAGATGCTGATTATTGAAGGCACCTTATTCCTGAGTTAAACATCATTACCAAAGAAAATAGTAATAATATGCTATCGCAGCGAAACCCAACACACGGCACCCACCTTTGCAATAAAGAATATAGAATGTCTGTTGTTATATAAAGGTATAATAAGCCTGGTTTGCTTACCTTTGATCTCTATTTCAAATGGTTTCCTTGTGCAGTGTTTTGGGTGACCATTGCCCGCTTGGCAAGTGTAGCGCCCAAATTTGTTAACTGTCAAATTTTTGAGCACTAATGGGCAGCTTAATTTAAGTTTATGAGCATGTATGTTTGAGGGCTGTTGGCATTTTTCTCCAACTTGTCTACCCTGTGGATCGTACCACTCGACATAATCGACCCATCTATCCATATACCCTGAGTCTATCCTTCTGGGCTCCGCTGTACAAGTCAGGGTTATTGAGGCACCAATGGGTAAACTGTTTTTCTCTGAACGTGAAGAGATGTCGACAACGGGTCGAACTGTTCAAGAGAGAAAACTCGTGGATTAAAAAAATAAATGAATAAGTGAACTGCTGGATTTAGATTAAAGCAGTTAGGTGTAAAAAGATAGAGATACTCTTCATGCCAGGATGTTTCACCACTTACTTTTTAGGTTGGAATTACATGTTTCGCCTCTGACAAAGGGAAGACTCCACAAAACGCCAGTAAGAGTCAATAGTAATATGCACTTTGCCACTTCTCTTAACCAAGAGTCACGCATCATCATGGAATGTAAACGAATTATGTTTTGGTGTTTCGTAAAGCCTGTTAATGGGATTGCCTTTTGGAAAAAACGGAATGAAAATCAGCAAAGAAAAGGTTTCACCTGACCGGAAAGGATCTGACACCCTAAGAAAATGTTTTCTCTAAATCTATCTCAAGGCTTACCAAAAGGAATTTGTACAGAACTATGGATGATTAGGACTTTCAATGATTTTAATAATCTGTTACAAAGAGATATGTCAGTTGTTTGCAAAACAGGCGAATGCTCAGTATGATTTACATGAAAATTGTAGCCGTCATCTTTGATTTTTACAGCAGCGGAAGGCTGGGTAGAGAAAGAATTTTGTACCAAGTGGTAAGCGACAGTAAAAAACAAGGACAAACAAAGGAGAGGGTGGGCAATTACCTTCCCCCCATCCCCTCTCTAAACCGTTAACTATACTAGATGGCTGATCGATCACATACATGTCCAATACACCCAAACCGTTGCGATTCGTCTACGGTCGTTCACGAATCGTCACACCGGATGTTAAATCGTGCGTTAACATACCGGGAGTCAATGCAAGAAGCGTAAGCAATATGTGAAATTTCCATGGTATGCCGGAAGTCGAATCGTGGGTTAACACACCTGAAGTGGCACGCGAGAAATTAGTGAAAAGAAGTGGCATGGTACGAATACATGACAACATCAACCTTCCACATTCTTAAAGCGTGAAACTACAGGAGGTCTATCGTCAGAATATCATAAACTTTGTATACCGTGCATGTAGCAAATGTTGACGATTCAACACAAGTGCCAGAATTTTCTGAACCATATAGTGTAGAAAATGTTGACGCTTCGACACAATTCTCCCCGCTCGCTTTGGGGGGCGGGAAGATGAGAGATCCTTGGAGCGAGGTTGGATGGCAAACTTCAGAGTGGTCATTTGTTTGTCATTATTGTTATATAAGCCAGAAGTTGACCTCTTCGGTTTTTTACCCATCATATACATGCTTCCGTTTGGGGACCGTATCACCGAAAAGACAATGGGAGTTGAAAGAATCATTTTTGTATATGTTTCAAATAGTTCATCGACAATAAGAAGTGCCAATTAGTTTTTTAGAAATAGAACACCTTACTTCGCTTTCCATTGTAATAAATTTTTCTTTTTCGTTATGTGAATAAGGACCACAAAAAATTACACGTCGAATTTAGTGGGTGAACATGACAGACTACAATAGAGTATTACTTATATAGTTATGAATAAATATTAGCGAAAATTCAGAATTGTCTGAATATAATGTTCAAGACAAAAAAATGGCAATAACACTTTCCACTGAAAATTATACAAGCCATGATATAGCCAGTTGAGAACCATAACCTGATAATACAACGTCTTGTAGCAAAATATTTTGTTCGATAATAAATTGTATCGCTCTACACTCCTTTTGAAAAATAACTTTATTTCAAATAGGTTTACGTCTCCGTTTTTTACGACGGCATGATCGAAAAACACATCGTCACTATTTTTAATTTTCTTATTTATTTATTCAAACGATAACTTTTTTGGCAGCGAAAATGCAAATGAAAAAGCCAATGCGTGGAATTGGGATACACTTACCTTAGGGTTTAGCTGTGAGACCCATCAACATACTACTCATTGGAAGGTAGTGGAATTAGTCATAGGTTGTCATACAAAACGAAGTCCGATGGAAATGTATGCGCACTCTACTGAGTCAAAAATAAACCGTCATACGAAACGACATTTTTTATTAATAGAAAACACGTCAACAGATGTTGTCTGAGGAAATGACGGTTGGGGCGAAAAGTTCCTGTTGAGTCAACAGTTTAACAAGATCAAAGATTATGTTCGCAATGCCTGTTTCTCATCAAATTGTAAGATGCTACTATCAACCAATTTGTAAATTTGTGTCCCGCGGACTAGGGAAAAGAGACGGGACGATATACGTATACGCTGAAGCGGCGATTCGTGGGGGGAAAGTTCTTTTCTCGTAGGATAATCGTAAACAACTGGGCTCAGTTATGTTTCTCCCAATATTTTATTTATCATTTAAACTCATTCTTCCGTTTAGGGCAGTATTCTGTTTCACCGTCGAACGGGAGTTTATCCAGAGTTCAAACAACAAATAAACGTTTAGAACTTCATTTTTCCCTTTCCTTTAGCTTTCGTTCCTTTAGCTTTCGTAAAGATTTTCTAAAACATTTTACAATAAAAATCTGCGATAAAATTTTGGAAAACATTGCACGACGTTTCGACGTTTCCAGAGCGTCATTAGCAAGTGAGACTGAAGTAACAAAACTAAGATATATATAGATGAGAAAATGAATAAATTAAGAGTCATTGAGAGTCAAACAAATAGCTTAGCCTTAATGGAGGCGGTCTGGGTGTTTAAATCAGGTCTTATTGTTCTTATGTACAACATTTCATTGACCAGGCAATCCCATTTCGTGCAGCATTTTTTAAGCCCCCGAAATTGGCTCTCATTGAGTAAGTTAACGTTCCCATGAGCATCTTTCAGATGACGACCAATGGCAGAATATCGATGATCAACAATGCGCTGAAATAGATGGCGTGTCGTATATCCGACATAATTTCAATCGCACAAATCACATTTATAACAATAGACAACGCTGTGTTGATTGACGATAGGTGGCTTGATTTCTTTAAGCTTAAGATCATGCTCAAGTTTCTCGCTGGTGAATACTGGTCGTACATCAATGCCAATTTTAGAACTGAGATCCCGCATCTGCTTTTTAACTGAGTTCCCTGAGGTTTGATCTTTAAACGGGATGGTGGCTCTTAAAGTTTCATCAGTAACAGGTTTCGTCTTAGTCTCTTCTGTTGAGGGGTAATAACATTTATCAATTATGCCACTCACTAACGAACTTGGGTATCCAAGGTGAGTAAACATAGATTGTAGACGTTTACATTCATCGACGAATGCGGCCTGATGCGTAGAGGACAATTCCCTTGCACGATGAAACATTCTTTCAACAAGACAATTCTTATAGCGCAAATCGGTATGGCTTTGAAAATGGAGTAGTAGGCCCGTGTTTGTAGGTTTACGATAGGCATTGGTCTTAACTTGTTGCAGTTCTTTGTTATCGACATTCAATAAAAGTAATTGAGTCGTTGTTGCAAACTGAGCTCCATTGTAAAATCAATACTGGGGTGGATTACATTGAGTACATCAAGGAAACCTTCTGCTACATCGGGTTCAGGCATTATCACAAGCGTATCATGCATCAACGTAACGCCTGTAGAATGGAGGCATCCTTATCAGATAGTCTTTCTTCCAGATGGCACATAAACATTGTATTGTATTGTACACATGTTCTAATAAAGGTCCCATTGCAACTCCTTCACACTGTTCGTAAAGTTGACCATCAAACTTGGAGAGTTGATCAGTGGATGTCATTCTAAGAAGTTAAGCGACCTGATCCTTCTGTATGTTAAGGTCTTACGATAAGTTGAACCAATTATTGGTAAACACTTTATCGACGCGGATGTTGATTGTTTCTTGAAAAGGAACCTTTGTAAACAGTGACGGGTGAAACTTGAAATTTGAAAGGAGCGATGTGTACGTTACATGCAAACGTCTACCCCCAAACTTGGTACGTGATAGTCTTCGATTAGAACTTAACAACAAAATCGCAAGAAAGTATCCCTGCTTTGAAAACTTTGATCATAACTCTAAAGTATTATTCCTTTTTAATAACGCTGATCCGTCTATATGTAGACTCATTTCTGCTTTTACATTCCAAATAATGAATATCAGACAGTAAGTTCTTTTAAAGACGAAATGATGTTAAAAAATTATCGTTACTTTTTCTTACTTAGGTAACGCCATGTACTACTTATGGAAGTACCTAATAAAGTTGTTGTTGTTGTTTAATATCGTTGTTTAATATTTCAACTTCATACACACTAAATTTGGAGGAAATCTGAAGTAACGCCTTACCATACGAGTCACGGGAAGTTATCTTTGTATGAGGTTATATTTGTAGGGGCTGACCTTACAGGGTTAGAGAGATTACTTTCACATCCTGGGATGATGCCACAAGCGAATAACCCAACAGCAGCTGCAAAAAATAATACGCGACGTTTACTAAATCCCATAAAATTCATTGAATTGATCGGTGCTTTTTATTTCGATCAAGTGGGCGTAATTTATTTACCGTATATTCACACCGGCATATTATAAGCCACCGAGATTCAAAGTTCTCTCATGAAATCAGGGAGTTGTGTTTAAGTCAGTACGAGAAAGATTGATAACCTCAGGTTGCCACAAACCTCTGAAGACTTAAAAAGGATACGAGTAGTATGTGTTCTCCTTCGTCGAACGCAATATATTTATCATAAATTTTATTATTTCTATTTTTTGAATATTTCGCGGTGTTCCGGCTTGTTAGAGTGTTCCGGAAAATTCAAGGATCCGCTAGCATGTTTTCTCATGTTCTGGCATTTTCCTATATGTTCCGGTGTTTCGGTTTCTGATGTTCCAGTGTTGTGTTATTCCGGTGTTTCTGCGTATTCCGGCGTGTTCCAGCGTTACTAATTTTATAGTTCTCAGTGGTCTGTACATACTATTTTATAAGCAATATATATGAGCAGTTTTTCGGGTTTTATGACGATTTTTAGATTTTTCAACCTAATGAAGGCTTCACCGAAACTTTCTTCTTCCATGATATATAATTGATTTTCACTTATAAGCAAATATCGGCAAGTACTTTGTGAAGAAAGGCTCGTTGTCAAAGCCCTCGAAAACAAAACTCAGCGGACTACAAGGTATATGTTGCGCGGAGTCTCAATAAAGCGCCCTGTTAAACGGCGCGTAATTAAACCAAAAACACCGTACACCACCTTATCGTTTGTTTCTGTTTGTTTGCGTCTCTTCTTTATTTTTTTAATTCATCTCATTGTTCTGGCGTATTCCGGTGTTCACGTGCTCCTTCGTTCTCATACTTACTAGGGCAGGCGGTCATGTGATGTCGGGCTATGGCAGTCCGCCTGGTTGGAAGAAAGAAAATGTGATTTAACAATTATAGTTAAAAAAAAAACAAACAAACAAACAAACAAGCAAACAAACACTCTTAGGCAATTATTATTTCACCAGTAAATATGTGAAAAATGTAGAAGCCTGAAAAGACTTAATGTGGCTCAGTTGATGATTAGAAACTAAGCGTTGTGACAAATGATATTCGGAAAGGAAAGAGAAGATGTAGCAAGGCCTCATTCTATATCTGGGCACCAAGCAACCCGCTAATCTTATGCAATTTTGACTGATTAGAAATTTCCAGTTTTCGAAGACACCTTTATCCATAAGGACCTTGATATTAAAAGCAATCATAAGATTAGGAGCCTTGCTGACACTGATAGGAACCTCATGACGAATAAATGACTTGTGCCTCTTCAAATAGCATAGTTATTTTATCACACAACACTTACCATAAGTAGCGATTTCCCACAAGACTATACCAAATGACCACCTGAAGATATGCGTCAAGGCCTTAATAACCTCATTAAATATTGAAAGCTCATAGATGGGCGTTTAGTCTAAATTTCCAGAGAATTCGCCGAGGTATCCCTGTTATGTGGGTCGCGTGCAGTTGAGCATTATTTTCTCGGTCTTCTGACTTCGATATGTAGATTATCGTTGTCGTTGTTTTTTTTTTTTCCGTTTTCTCTTGGCAGTTGAACTGAGTTTAATTTACCAAAATATTGCAGTGATTGTCTTTCTTTGCGAAACTTGCGAATTTTACAACTTCAAACAACTTAAGATGAATCTTGGAAACTGAAGTTACGTTTGAATCCATTGGAAAATTAAAGCGGCCAGTCTTATGAAAAGGTCAGGCGCTGGATGCAGCCTGGGCAAGATACAACAGTGGAGTGATTTTCTAGTCGTCACTTTGTCAGTCCGACAGTGAAGCAGTAGATATGGCACAAGATCCAGAAGTGCCCATTCTAAGCAAAGGGAAAGGAAAAACTAAATTGAACGAAATTAAAATGAAATATAGTATCGGTGTTATTTTGGTCGTCAACCAAGTTTGACAGATTTAAAAGCTTCGGCCTTTTTAGTGCGAATGCAATAAAGGAGACAAAAAATCTCCAATATTACAAAGACGAGGGTCGCTCTCATACATTTCATGAAACTGCAAGTACACATATATGATTCTTATATATTCAAGTTACGTTAGAGTTTGTTCTTTTGCATTTTCTCAGACTTCGATATTGATTGCAAAGCGTACTTACGCTAGTGGTTATGGTGAATATACCAGCTTCGGATATGTCCCTGGCTAATCCAAAGTCTCCAGCCTTAGCCACCAAATTGGCATCGACTAAAATATTTCTCGCCGCTAGATCACGATGCACGAACTGTGAGAGAGCCACATATAAAAATTCTTAGTTAGAAGACGCACACGGATACCAAAGTGCAGAATATTGTCAATGTTTTGTAAATTCACTCTACAGCATTCAACTCTGCCTTAAGACTCCCATTCCAGGTGTACTGCGCTGTCATTCTCTACTTGCTGATAAAAAATGGACACGGACATTGCACTTTTAGAGTTTCCTTCCTGAATTTTCTCAGAAAGTGGTTTTCGCTCAAAATTGTCATGTAGAAATCGATCTTACCTCTAAATGTTGCATTCCTGCGGCGATCTGAAATGCAATTGTAACCAGCTGCCGGTCATTCATGGTACAGCAGACGTTATGATATATGTTCCATTCCTCTGGCGTACAAAAATATAAGAACTTCTTATATTCACTGTATCTCTGGCGTACTCTTGGCCTTCACGAGATTTTCCAGGCTGTCACCGCGAATCAATTCCGTGACAACGAGAATACTTTCTGGGAAGAGTACAGCAAACAGTTAAGAGTTGGTACAGATAAAGTTTGTTGGTGTAAGCAAGTTAGATCCGAAGGACCAAGAGTCAAATATTCTAAATGATTTTTGAAGTATTTTTCCTTAAAACAAGAGTTTTGATTACTGTTTAGGAAAGTAGTTCCTTTCATTATAAGATTAATACTGTTCTAACTGATCTTACAAACGGCCGAAGCCTTCCCGATGGACCGTAAATTACAAACTCTACAAGCCTATCATTAGGCAAGTTTTGTTGTCGAACACTGACTTACCTTACCCTATCCGTGTGCCAACTAAAGTGACAATATTTGGATGTTTCCCAGCATGCTTTAAGGTCCTTATCTCATTAAGCAGAGCTTTTTTGGCACTGGCTCTAGGGTCTACAATAACACAGGGAAAAGACAGAGGATTTCTTAAAATACTTAATTTTATGTAGAACGCTCTTTATGTAGTACGCTCTTTTTGCTGTGGTAACAAAATAATTATATGCAAAATGAAGCTTAGAAGAGACAATACTGGAATTTCTGGGAATTTTCCACCGAAAGAAAATTGTGAAAAATTAGACCACTAAATCAGAAGTCAGTGGCAGCTGTATAGATCTGTAAAGCTACAACCATATAGATTGGCCAGTAAGAGAGCTCACAGAGAAGTATATAGAGACACACTACTATATTTAGGAACTAACGAGTTGACATTT
Source organism: Stylophora pistillata (assembly GCF_964205215.1). Taxonomy (NCBI): domain Eukaryota; kingdom Metazoa; phylum Cnidaria; class Anthozoa; order Scleractinia; family Pocilloporidae; genus Stylophora; species Stylophora pistillata. Next base: position 2,512,932 of record NC_142519.1, read on the forward strand.
TCATAAAGGGGAGCATCTATGATCTGTTTCGTGTTCCTTTTAGCTTTTTCACCACTACATCAGTGACATTTCCATCTTTTGTACAATATAGACCTTTGGAAACGATCCCAAATTCACCCTCACCGAGTATTTCGTCCAAAACCTCAATATTTTCCATGTTGTCGCATTCTTCGACCGTTTCTTGAAAGATCTCTCTCCAATCCCCTTGTTCGTCGACACCGAGGTCAACGCCTCCATCAGCAATGAGCTTGCCGCCACCTGTAGCTCCCTCACCGCAATCCAATCTCTTCTGACCTCTCTCCTCTATATCTTGTATCGAATGGCTCTGACCACTTCCGTCTGGAGGTTCTCTTTCCCCTAATCCATCTCCAACGATACACACCAGTGGCCTTTGCTCGGATTTTGTGATGAATTTGGGATTGGGCGACTCAAGTTCCTCTATTCCTTTTATTAAGCATTGGTCTTTTTCCAAAAGCACCTTGGTCGCACTCTTTCTTCTCAGTATTACATTGCAGAGAAAACGCAATTTTGACATATATTCAAGAAGCGTGTTTAGTTTTTATCACTACTATTTCATCAGCATTTGTTCAAGACTGAAGCATAAATTTCGGCTAAGATCACACCTAACTTGTTTCACCACGATAATCTTCAAATGTGATGATTTTAAAGTATCTAAGCATTAAAATATGATCGTATTGCTTCATCAGCCCGATGAAAATGGGCCATATAAGCATTATAATAAACTCAAATTTTAGCATACCGCTGCTGAAGGTATTTACTGATCCAAAGTGGAAGAAAGAAGAATTTGGAAGAGTAGAAGTACTGACAGAAATGAGTGTTTTCCTTCGCCTCGAGATCATCTGCAGTTGACAAAACAAAACCAGAAAGTTGTTACTTCTGTAGAAATAGACACATTTAAAATCAACGAAAATCCGCACACAACTTCACTTTTACTGAAGTCCAGTGGATAACTAGAATTTATCAGCCTGGTGCCAGGTTTCATAGGGGGCAGGTTATTCGCGCCTTTTCAATCTTATTTCTTGCAGGGCGAGTTGCCACAAGAGTCAAAAGACTTCATAAATTGTAAGAAAACCTTTCTCCCCTCCAAAACGGACCAAAGAGATTAAATGTAAAGATGTGACAAGGACCACAAATCGACATCCCGAAAGGCACGAAAACGTTGACCCTAATCTGAACATTGTATATGAACGCCAGTATATTAACAAAGTTGCCCATTATTTACCTCTTCACCGCGATTTCTAAGCCGATTCCACAAAAGTACAATGATTACACAAATACGTGCAGCTGCTAAAGCACAGAATAGAGCGATTGTTGTCCTCTAAGGTGTTGAGGCTTCTTCTTCATTCATAGAATCTAGTGGAGTAAAGATATTCAATCTAACAGTTAACAGATGGATTTGCAAATTTTATAGATATATGAGGGCACGAAAAGTTTTTTTGTGTATGATAAGCTCTTTTCAATAAGGCCAGTCCTGATTGGCTTCTTTTAATGCTATTATCTACAATGCACTGGTATTTCCCATAATCTTCTATCTCTACCCCTGTAATCAATAGCTGGCTGCAAAAAAAACTCCTTTTCTGGTTCTCTTGGCTAAGATTTTAAGGCATGAGGAGCATTGTCTTTTTACCAGTGGATGACTGGCCTCGGAAGGCCCTTAGTAGTGCAGCTGAAAATAGCTTATGTCAGGTAGTAAGACATAAATGAGGGTAATCAATACTCCTTATTCAAATTCCAATTTTAGTTTGGCAGCAAGCTAGTCTCCTTCGCAGCCATTGTTTGGGCTCGTCACGCAACGTTCCCTCCTCCACCAACCGGCTGCTTAAACCCGATATAATTTGGATATATCAACAAAGTTGAAATGGTAAATTGGCCACCGTAACGATTACAAAAGCTGACGTTTCGAGCGTTAGCCCTTCGTCGGAGCCGCATTCCTCTTCGTCGGAGCCGCATTCCTCTTCGTCCGAGCCGCATTCCTCTCCCTGGTTTTAGCCAATCGCGATTTCGCTCATATAATTCTGAGTAAGTCCCGCCAAGACTAGTCGTCCAATCAAAACTCGTGTTCTATCAGCGGCTCATTGAGCAGAGAGAATGGCCACTTTCGAAGAAGCTTTTGTTTCGACCGCTTCCAAATTCAAAATTCCTAGTTTAAATGATCCCCAGTGGCTGGCAATTGAGAAAATTCTTCTCCAAAAAAAAGATGTATTTGTAAACCTACCTACATGGTGTGGAAAATCCTTGATTTATCAGGCTCTTTCACTCGTGTCCGTTCACATCAACAATCTTGCTGGGCTTATCGTCGTTATTGTTTCTCCTCTCGTAAGTCTTATTGAGGATCAGATCAATTACCTGCAAAATATTGGAGTCAGCGCGGTAAACTTTAGTTCCCAAGCAAGGATTGACCACCCTAGTATTGAGTATGGAAAATATTCGTTAGTTTTCGGCTCAACAGAAGTGTGGCTCAAGAATGATCGTTGGCGATGGATGCTAGGAAATGATGTATACCGTGCGAGGTAATGTACTGTGGCTGTCTATGAAGCACATGTTAAAAGACAGTGGTAAGTCAAGAACCAATTCCTTACTTCTCTTTACGTGCCATTTTAGCTTCGTCGTATGTTATTAAGCTTATACATTTTCCTTTTATAATTACATCGAGTGGTAAACAATAGGCATGTTTTCTCACTTTCTCGAGGGCATTTCCAAAGCAGATGTGATAGACGTAAACTTAATTTTACTTCATGTTTTGCGTTTGAAATCTTGCGATTTATGTAGAGAAACATCTTCATACTCATAACAGACGGTACTTTAATGGTGAACTATAGTCTTGGAAATGTATGATCATATAGGTGTTATTGTGTTCACAGTCCTGTCAAGGAGCTCTTGTTCACCGACATTATTCTCCTCGTCCGTTCGCAGCAGTCTCTTTGCCCTGGGTTTTTCTCTTGTATTGAAGATCACTTCTGTTTATTTTTTGATTTCTTTCAGTTTATCCGATGCCGCCTTGAACTTTATCAAAAGCTGGTAGCCTTTGTCTCTACAAACAAACAATTTTCTGTTCTCCGCGCAGTGATGCACGTCAACAGTGAGCGAAGAACGAATTGGTTCAGCAACATCAAATGAACTTTTGCTGAAGATGTAAATTTTATCCTTTGCGAGTGAAATCGAGGAAAAAGTGAAGCATCTTGTCAGTCTGAGATGACTGGCAACTTCTCCCGAAAGCGCCGATGAATTTACGCGGGAAACTTACGTCATTGAAATTTGATTGGTTTTATCGTGAAACCAAAGGCGACTTGTGATTGGTGCAAACCCGAATTATCACGTGCAGTCACCGTGAAATCTAAACAAAGGGAAAGAAATGCGGCTCGGATTTAAGCATCCGGTTGGTGGGGGAGGGAGCATTGCGTGACGAGCCCAAACAATGGCTGCGAAGGAGACTAGCAGCAAACCCACTCATTTAAAAAACATATAACTGATTCGCTATTCGTTTCCTAAGTGTGTAATTTTGTTTCTTTAACGTTGCACTTAGTTTAAACCATTAAACAAGAGAACTTTTTGGAACTTTCCCTTCACGATTAGCTTTATCTACTTAGTTTAAGATGTCTGGGCTAAGGCTTCTGGGATATACGAATAAACCAGTTCGAAGGAGACCTCACTTTAAGGGGAGGTTTGATAACGAGGAGATCAAGGGAGTGCAGGACCTTTTTGGCCTCTCAGGGAAGATAAATTGCTTCGAGGCTTATACGTATACCACCCATTTATGGCCATTTTGTTTTTGCTCAGGGGAAACTATGTTAGGCATATCATTCCTTTCTGGACCGTGTGTGGCATGCGTACTTGTGTGTATGCTTTTTCCCCAAATCATCATGATTATGGCCGCAGAGACATTGTTTCCAAGTAATATATTGGGGCGCTTGGCTTGGAATCTGGGTGGTGTTGAGTTTAAGTTATGAGGGTGAAAGACTTGACATCTCCGGTTCATATTCCCACCCCCACGTAGGAAAGATAGTAATATACCCGTGAGTTGTCCGTAGGGGGGAAGGAGGTTGACGCTTCCAATCGGCGCAATCGGCGCTTCGATTGGCGCAGAACGAGTTACTACAAATCAGAACTGTGAGTTAAGCTACCATTCGATGCTCGTAGGTCAAGTTATAAACTGGATTTTGTTCGGCCGCGAAAAATTATCTATTTCTAAGCTAGATGGAGCGCATTTCACTAATTCATGATCATTACTAGTATAAAAAAACAATTTCGTTCAATGCCGCGTTCATGTTTCTTTTGATTGATCTCTAGATAAACAAAGAAAGGAAATACAATGCAAAAAGATAAAGATAAAGGGAAATGGAAAACATGAAGTTTTCATTTGTTAGATATCTCATTTATTTATTTATTTATTAATTTTTCTTGAACTGTGGATGCACTCCCGTTCAACAATGAAACTACAGAATTTCGCTTGAAACGGAGAAAGAGGCAGCTGGTCATAGTTGTTATATAAAGGTATGATTAGCTTGGTTTGCTTAACTTGGATTCCGGCTATTACAGATGATTTTTTTTGTGCAGTGTTTTGCATAGTCATTGCCCGCTTGGCAAATGTAATGACCAAATTTTTCAAATGTCAACATTTTAAGGACTAATGGACAGCTTAATTTAAGTTTATGAGCATGTGTTTGAGGGCTGTCGGCATTCAGCTACAACGTGTCTACCTTGTGGATCGTACCACTTGATATAATTAACCCATCTATCCAGGTATCATGAGTCTATCCTTCTGGGCTCCGCTGTACAAGTCAGGGTTATTGAGGCACCAATGGGCAACCTGTTGTTTTGTAGACTCGAAGAGATGTTGACAGTGGGTCTAACTGGATTAGAAAGATTGATGATAAATCGCTATACGAAAAGAAAAACATGTAAATTACACAATCTTTTTTCTAGCCTGTCCTACGTTGATAAAGATTATGATTAAATCTACTTTATGTATGTATTATGTGAAGTTCATAAACTCTTGACTTATCAAGCGTCTTAACGAAACGTCATGCATTTGTTATGGGGGTTTTTTACCACTCGCTTGGTGAATTAACAAGAGGTACTAAGACTCTATACTTTTCTTCTTTTATTCCGTCCTCTTCTATTGTTGCTACTACCTTCTGCTACCACAGCTATTTCTCTTCTAACTTCAGAGAGGAGTGCCCTCTCATTTAATGCAAAAATCACAGACATGTTTGGGTTAGCTGACCGTGGGAATTTCCAAAACAGGATATTCAGTGTGGGTAAAACTCAAGGTCAGTTTTACCAACCCAAACATGACCACCTAGCAAACTAGTTATCGTTAACCATAACAAGCGATCAAAATGTCTAGCATGGTAAGAACTGAGCCAAGTTCAAGCACACACTAAAAATAAATGATCAAAACTATAGATCTACCAAAATAGCACGTAGGGGCGAAAAGGCGAGACTTAATAAAACACAAGGTAAACCTAAAAATACTCGAAATATCAATCCTTGAAAATGCTCTAAAACATTCCTCCCCGCCTAAATTAAGCATCGTCCTCGATGCGGACGGTAGGGAAAGATTACATGGAAAACTTAACTTATCTAATATAAAATAATTACATTTTTTTGTTGTTTGTTTTGTCCTCTTTTTTTTTTTTTTTTTTAATTAATTTCATCTAGACCTATCAGTTCGGTCGCAACCCAGTCGAACGGTTGTTAACTAACTGCCTAAAGTGGTCTATGTTATCTGCTAATAACAAATCGTCAAAAATGAAAATTCCCTCGTACTCGCGCGACGCGTGAACTAAAAGGCTACGGGCTGCTGAAAGGTAACTCCTTATTTTCAAAGTGAACATTACCGCACAAAGCTGATTTTCTTCGTACAAGGGGAAAAAATTATCAGAAACGGGGACCCGAAATACATGAGTTAAGAACTGTTCATGAACCATGAAGTAATGGCTGATATTTACAAACTCAACTAGGTCATCAGTGTCCCAATCAATGGCACATCCGCGGCCGGAAAAGAAACTTAAAAATAAATCGAATGTCTGCCATGGAAAATATTGGTTTACATGGAATACGGGAGTGACCTGTTCCAGCGGCTGACTCTCACATCGATGTTTGAAGGTTGCGAACAACCCGCTGACCGACGCTAGCTGGACAGCAGTTAATTCATCTAATATTCGGGAAAAATGGACTAAAGTTAAAGTTATTATATAATTCATTATCGAAATAGAAATAGAAATAGTTTAGTTCCGGGTTTGTGTGTTGTATGACTTTCTTCTGCGGATGTTGTTTACAGACGGTTGATCCTTCGGCGCTTTGAACAATGTTTGCAGATTTTATGTTGGTGACTCTCTGCAACTGCTGTTGGCAAGGTAGGTGGACTGGCAGGTGTGGAGTGTCGCACAGATATCTGAAGATGTGCCAGCAAAGAATACAGAACACAATGAAATTTACCACTGATAGACCAAGTGCAACTAAAGCAATATATTCGAGGTAAGTGAACTGAGTAGTTTCCTCTATCTGATCAATCAAACTGTCTGCCTTCTGAAAAGTGCCACTGAGCTGGCTATCATAAAGTTGGAACAACTCGTCGAAGTTGTCGATCACTGTATGATTAATCTTGATAGGTGGTGGGATGGTCAATGACTTATGATGTAACTCCAATGTAGGAAAGTCATCTGAGTTGGGATCCCACTGAACATATGAAAGTGTGTCCGTTGAAAATAAAGGTAATGATACCATCAGTCTTTGGGGACAAGTGCCCAAACTAGTCTCCATTCCAGTGAAGCTAACCTTGCAAGGGAAGTCATAGATGGCCAACGGAGAAATGTTAAGTTGCTCGCCATTGCTCAAAGCCAAAGTTCCAGAAGTGGTGGAGAGAAAGTATCTGCCTCCAAGATGAGCCAATGGGTGGATATGGTCGCACTTGGAAGTAGGTTGATCGTTTCGCGGGAAAGAAAGTTTCAAGTCTGGATTCCAAGCAAAACCTAACTATTGCAAGCTAGAAACTGTCTTTAATACATTCTTAGGGCATAGGAAACCTACTCCACTTTTAAAACAACAACCTAATCCGTCTAAAGAGACTACCTGCCTTGAATTTAGACAATTAATTAAAGCAAGGTTTGTGTGTTGGACAGGCCCTGAAAAACATTTTCCCGAAATATTAAACTTAAGGGGAGTGAAATGTTGTACGGCGCAGAAACTATCTTTATCTGTAGTCTCTGGTGCTAACAATAAAATATCGACAGTTAAATCCTGACCGCTGTGTTCGACATCGACCACTGGGCTAGCCAGAACAGACAAACCTTGTTCCAATGCTGTTATAATCAACCTCAATGAATGATCAGCAGAAAGTTTGGCAGACAAGTGGGAAGACATAAACTTAGGTAAATCGGAATAGCCTACTAACGATTTTCATGTAGATGGGATATCTGACTCAAAGTATCTTGGATTTAAAAAAGTCTAAGAAAAGCGGCAAAAGCACGATTAATTTCAGCGGTATACTTAGAAAGATTCCTCGCGGCATTTGGTTGAATTGGCAAATTTTTCTAGCTGTTTCTGCCAGTCATTAAAGGTACTTTGGACCATTTTTAAATCCTGAGACAAAAAGTTTAGTTTGCTGTTCATCTGATCGGTAATTTTGAACAAATACACAATTTTTCCGTCGAGAACTCGCATCATAGTTTACGAAATAGACATAGCGTAAGTCAGAGCTCTCAGAGTGGTCGTAAGGTTCTTAACGTGGTTATTTTCACATTTGTGTTCTGTCCCGGTCCAAATTGCACGAAAAATACCCAGAGCACCTGCGTGACACATCCAATTCGAACGTCGCGTGCGGAAATGAATTGACTATACGAGAGTTCGTTACTTCTTTGAGTTGTTAAAGTTATCAATAGGTCGTTTATCTAAGATGTTTTGTTCCGGTTCCCAAGTTGACTGATTTCTGGGAAAGTTATGCATGCTACTTAACTAGGTATTCCATTTTGCCTTTCTTTTTACGAGATTTAAGAATTCGTTCCGCTTGAAAAATTCTATCGTCGTCTTTCTCTCAGGAATCCGAACAAGGCTGGACCTGATTGTCTGAATGTGAACTTGAATTAGTAGTATCTGAAACTGGCGGTTTAGGACTAACATTGTTATCGAAAGGAACCTCCGACTCAAAACAGTCATCTGGAATATGACTCATCCAGATAAGGCTCTCTAGGGTCGTCCACTAGTGGAGGTTCAATTGGTCGTAAAGATGGATCGATAAATGGCTTCATTCGATTCGCATGCACGGCAAACTTTATTATTAGTATCAGTGCGCAAACGAAAATGAACGGGAGATGATTGCTCTAGTATTCTGTATGGTCCTAACCAATTGTGTAAAAGTTTCCTAGATAAACCCTTTTAGTCCGAGGTGTATAAACCCAAACATGTTGACCAAGTTCGAACACTGGTTCTTTAGTATTCTGATCATAATAATCCTTCATGTTCTGCTGAACACGCTGCAAATTTTCTCTAGCCAGACTTTGCACTAATTCAATATTCTACATACATATACATACATACGTATATACCTTTATTTGGTAAAGCAGGTTAAGTTAATACAATCGCAGCAAAAAGCTGATGTGGACCTGCCTAAAATAAATTAGATGAAATAGAAGTAGGATGATGTAAAATGTATAAATAAAAACAAGTTAAAAATAATTATACATAATTATCGTGTTTATTAGCTATCATAGAAGCTCTAAAGGAGGAGTTATTAATGTCCTTGGAAAATCTACGCAAAATTTGCTTGAATTTGTCTTTGCTCATCGATTCATTTATATTAATTAATCTATTAAGAAATGTCCAAATTGTTGGTCCTCTATATTGAATAGATTGTTTGCCAATTTCATATTTGACACGTGGAATAACAAATTGGCTTCTCCTTCGTGAAGGTCTACTACCAGACTTTAAAGTAAATAAAGATGCAAGGTCGTCAGGATAACATTTGATAACATTTGGATAACAGTTAACATTTGATAACAGGATAACATTTGATTTTGATAACATCAAACATGAACAGCGGTAAGCGTCTTTTATAGAGGTCTGAACAATCCGTTTGCGATGTTCAAAAACTGAAGCAGTAACGTCGTCATCGACTGGCGGTAAATAATTGACATCCATAGGCAAACGGGGCTCACGGCTATACAGTACGTAAAAAGGAGAATCGCCAATGGCTTCTAAAATCGAAGTTGTATGGGCAAACAAAACTAGCGGTATAAAATCATCCCAATCTTTTTTTATTCTTTGCAACATACATTGAAAGTGACTGACATAAAGTAGAGTTAAATCTTTCAACTAAGCCATCAGTTTGCGGGTGATAACTAGAAGTGTTCACTTTGATGTGAATACGGAAGACCTTACAAACATCTGCTACCAGTTTAGATAATAAATTTTTTCCTCTATCAGACAACAGAACCGTCTAGATGCACCATGTCTGGCAATTATCTCATTCACTAATAGACGAGAAATTACTGTTGCTTCAACGCTCGGAACAGGAAATGCTTCACACTATTGAGTAATATAACCACTGAAAACGACGACGTACCTATTACCCTTATTAGAAGGTGGAAAAGGCCCTAACACATCAACAACTACTTTATCAAAAGCATTCTCCACTGGAATTGGATGTAAGGGTGCTTTTTGGTATTCCTAGGGGATTTTCTCATGGAACACTCAGTGCAAGACTTACACCAATTTACAATATCTTTGTAGATTCCTTTCCACCAACATCGTTGTTTGACCTTATTGAAAGTCTGATGGACTCCAAAATGCGCGCGAGAAACGTGGTCATGCATGTTCGACAAAAATTCAAATCTCAATGCTGGAGGTACAACGAGCTGGGGAAATGAATCCCGAGAATTGCGCTTTCGATTGTTGCCTAAATGGTAAAGCAAACCATCACGTCCGATGTAAAAACTATAACTCACAAGTAAAAGCTTGCGCACCGCAATATCGTCTAACGGTAAAATATCATTTTCTAGGTAATCAATGATCTCACTAACGACAAAATCACGCCTTTGCAATTCTCGTACTTTCGCTACTTGTGGCTCGTCTTTTTGGACTGAATTACATTCCCTTGTGTCATAAGGACGTCCAGACAAACTATCCGCACGGCCATGTATCTTACCAGGGCGATGAACAATCTCAAAATCGTACTGTTGCAAAAGTAAAGCCCATCTTGCAAGACGACCTGAAGCATCCTTAACGTTCATTAACCAACGTAACGAACTGTCATCAGTAACAACCGTGAATTGGCGACTCTAAAGGTAGGGCTGAAATTTCTTAATCCCTTCTATTAACGCGAGTGCTTCTCTCTCAGTTGTGCTATAGTTGCGCTCTGCACTATTCAAACCGCGACCGTTATAAGCAATCGCTACTTCTTTACCATCCTGGACTTGAGCTAAGATAAATCCTATTCCTGTAGAACTAGCATCGACAAACAGTAGAAAAGGCTCTTTAAAGTTAGGATAAGCTAAAATAGGAGCGGACACTAAAGCACGTTTCAACTTGTCGAAAGCAACGGCACACTCCTTTGTCCAATTGAAAGAAGCACCCTTTTTAGTCAATGCATTGAGGGGATTAGCTATATGAGAAAAACCGTTGACAGTAATAATTAGCGAGACCTAAGAAATTCCTGAGTTCCTTGAGATGAGTTGGAGTAGGGATTTCCTGCACAACACGAATCTTCGAATCTTTTCTGGGCTGGGACTAATACCTTCAGGAGTTACGATATGACCAAGATATTCTACCCTTTGTTTAACGAAATTACATTTGTTTGGATTTAGTTTGATATTAGCTTCACGAAGTCTCTTAAAAATTTCTTCTTAATGGACCAAATGTTCATCGACCGACTTTGAAAATATAATGATATCATCAATATATATATATATTGTGGGAGGAAAAAGACAAGTAAACTACAAGTTCATCCCTACAAGCCTGTTTCGTGGTCGCCCACTCATCAGGGGAAATCCCCTGATGAGTGGGCGACCACGAAACAGGCTTGCAGGGATGAACTTGTAGTTTACTTGTCTTTTTCCTCCCACAATATATACTTCGCTCTACTTCTATGTATTGAGCACTGTTCTACGAAAATCAAGTCACACTTTATATATATATATATAAGATTATATATATAGATATAGCTCTTTGGCATATAGCTCTTTAGATATAGCTCTTTGGCATACAAAGCTTTGCTTTCATGTCCAAATTGAGCACTCTATCTAGGATGAGTCATTGCCGTTGCAATTGCGCATGCTCGCTGGTTTACTCTAGTTTGAGCACTCTGGCATGGCTTAGACGATACCACAAAGGTTGGGTCGTTTGGGGTGACCGTCTCGGTTCTCCCCCATCCTAGCGTTAGCACTGCACTGACTCGACTTTTGCTTGTTGGTAAGTGTTCGCTCCTTTCCCTAGTGGTTGGGAGTTTGTTTTGGTTTGTTTTTGTGGTTTCTGAGGATTTTTGTTGGATAAGTGAGTACCTGCCGGGAGGGAAAACTTGCAACTTTCTTCCTCCTTGGCAGTGTTTTTTCTTTAGTTCTGTTTGGTCGCCCATCCCTTTTTTGGGATTTCTCGGTCGATCCGAACTTGCTTTTTTTTTTGCTTTTTCTCTGTTTCGGTCACCCATCCCTTTGGGTTGGGTCCGAACTTCAGCATGGTCGTGTCCTTTAATAGGACTATCGACGTTGATTGTCAGGGGCTCCCTGAGGAGGTACTTTTTTCGCAAGCGGTTGGTCTGTTGCTTGGTTTTTTCGACCGAGAGTCTGATCATCGGGTGGCTGCGGTGCAGGCATGCCCTGGCCGTGTTGCCAGAGTCACTTTTGCAGAGAACGGGGATGTTGCTAAGTTATTTTTTGAGGAGTTAGGTGTCATCAAGTTGGGTGATGTAGAGTGTAGGGTGGTCAAGCCTCCTCCTCCTCCACCCCAGCTTACTACTGTTGTAGTTTCTTGGTTCCCCTTTGAGGGATCAAACGACGCCATCAGCACAGCTTTGTCTGCATATGGTACGGTCAAATCTGTTCGCAATCAGGTTTGGCCCGGAAGGCCTTCAGTGTCCACCGGGTCACGCATCGTCCAAATGGTCATTAGGAATGTCATTCCACCGTTTATCCCTATCCGCGGTGTTCGTTGTAAAACTTGGTATAGGGGGCAACCCCTCCAGTGTGGGACTTGCCGGAAAGTTGGCCACAAGTCAGCTGATTGTCCTCTCAAAGGAAAATGCTTCCGGTGTCATCAAGATGGGCACTTGGCTCGGAATTGTAAGGTGACCGTGGCTGCTCCAGCTGAGGCTGACGCCCCTGTTACAGAGAACGGTGTGGCTGTTCCTCCGGTGAAGAGCACTCCCGCCGAAGAAGAGACCCCCGACACTGCTATTGAAGACTCTGAAGATGAAGTTGGTTCACCTCCAGACTCTGATGCAAGCGAAGACCGGTTCGCCTCTTGTGAAACGACTGGAAATGAGAATATTATATCAGCAACCGAGGGTTTTGCTAACCCTGCTGACTCTGACATGGCTGGTGAAAGTGGTCCCTGGACCACTGTTTCCCGGAAACGCCCCGCTTCCTCTGTTTCCGTTTCAGTTAAGAGGACTCAACAGGCCCCATCTAAAAGTCTTGTGGTTTCACCCATGAGTGATATCCGCAATGGCCCTGGTGTTTTCCTTGAAGTTCCGGAATTGGCAGCCTGTTCTGCAGACCACCGTGCAATCCTGTGGGAGATTGCGGTTGATTATCGTAAACCGCCTGATCAGCGAAAACGTTTTTGCCGTTGGACTTCAGATCCCCGCTTTATTGGTTTGAAAGATGAGGACTTTAAGACTGCTATAAAATTTTTCAACAAAAAGTTCCCAAAGTAATTAATTAAGGTCATAAAAAGAAAAACAAAAGAAAATAATTAGTTAAGTAATGAGCGGGTGTGTTTAATTTTTGGGTGTGAGTGTGTTAATTTTTAAGTGAGGTGGGGTTCGATTCCCCAGCGAGTTTGGCGTCTGGTGGCCCTCGTTTCTGGTGGTCCCCTTCCCTAAGGCATTGCACGTAAGCCAATGGGTTGGGATTAGACATGTAGGTCGGCGGGATTGCACCTCCCTTCATCGGGGCCCGGCCGTCCACCTTAAACATAAAAAAAACTGCACTGATGAGGCCCAGAAGGCCGAAACAGTACTGTCTACAGTTAGTTATATATATATATATATATATATATATATATATATAAATATATATATATATATATATAGGAAGTCTGCAAGTCGATTTTCGCGTGGAACAGTGCTCAATACGTTGAAGCAGAGCAGAATAAATATTATGAGAGGAAAAAAGGACGTAACTACATTTCCCGACAAGCCTGTTTCGTGAATCGCTTCACTCTTGAAGAGTGAAGAGTGAAGCGAAGAGTGAAGCGAAGAGTGAAGCGATTCACGAAACAGGCTTGTCGGGAAATGTAGTTACGTCCTTTTTTCCTCTCATAATATTTATATATATATATATATATATATATATATATATATATAGGGAGTCTGCAAGTCGATTTTCGCGTGGAACAGTGCTCAATACGTTGAAGCAGAGCAGAATAAATATTATGAGAGGAAAAAAGGACGTAACTACATTTCCCGGGAAATGTAGTTACGTCCTTTTTTCCTCTCATAATATTATATATATATATATATATATATATATATATATATATATATATATATATATATAAGTGCAAACCGATATTCCAATCCTCTCAAAATGTGGCCCATAAGTCTCTGGAAACTCTGTCCAGAATTTGTAAGACCGAAATGCATTACCAAGAATTCATACAGGCCATTGTGCGTAACAAAGACAGTCTTTCTCTGGCAGAAGGATGACGTTCTATTTATCAAAAACCTGATTTCGTGTCAATTGTGCTGAGAAAATTTGTTCTATTTATAGAATCCAAAGTATCGGCAATAAGAGGCAAACGAAAGCTATTTTTTTGGTAACTTTGTTAAATTTACGATAGTCATCGTAAAATCTCATAGAACCATCTTTTTCTTGACTAGAACAACAGGCGAAGACCAAGCACTAAGTGACTCTTGAACAATTCCACGTTCTAGCATGTCATTTACTTGTCTATCGATCTCTTGTCTACCTTCAGGCGAAGTGGGATATGGCATTTGTTTAACTGGTGTAGCGTCACTCGTATCGATCACGTGCTGTACCAGCGATGTTTTACCTAACTCGGCATCATAAAAAAGCGAACACATCGTGGTATTTACTAAACAAATCACGAAATTTAATTTTGTCATCAGCTGACAGAATACTATCAGACAAGTCAGGCAATTGAAAATAATCACATTCTATTGGTTCACTATTAAGAGAACAATGACTTTCGCGTAGCTTTTCGCTTGCGTTCAACTCGAAAGTAGCTATGTTGCGATCTACCTCCTTAAAATTAGCTAGACGAGTCCTTCGGTAAATTTTTACTGGTTTAAAGGAAGGATTAACCAACCTAATAGGGATTGTACCATCCTCTGCAACACCAACAAGCTCCGACGCTCCGAAGATCGAATGACGGTGAGATAAATCAGGTTTTGGAACAATCATGCCATCGATACCATACTTATTTGACGAGTCTTCAAGTTCCCCAGAAATCAAAATTTCTGACTGAGGTGGAATCACAAAGGTGTGAGAGGCATGGACCGAAGAAATGAAGGCTTTATCAATTAGATCGTTGTCGTCATCTACGCGTACACCCTCAAAGGGAAAAGGACTGGGCTCAGAGAGAAAACTAACTAATCCATCCTTAAAATCAACTTTGAAACAAAATCGTTGAAGGAAATCTCTACCCAGCATAACATCAAAAGATAGGTCCTCTATCATACATACCTCGAAAGTAAATATACAAGAATTAATAACAAATTCCATCAAAGTCTTTCCTACAGTAGTCAAACGAGAACCATTGACTGTAGTCACACTTTCTGAATCAGGCACACCAAGTTCTGGGCAAGCGTGACACAAACATTAGCGCTTACTGCTGTGACAGCAGCTTCGGAATCTATCAAACATTGAAAATTATGACCCTTTATGCTAACCGGTAGAAGAGCACTTCCAGGCGCAAAAGAAATAGAAATGTCATTAACTTTGTCCTCTGCATCATTACTAACGGGCTGTACAAAAGAATCCGCTTCAGCTCTGCTGCTAAAGTTATTTAAAGTCCTCGAGACGGATAAATTGCTGCTAGCCAAAAGCGAGTAGTCACTACATAAAGTTTTGTCGCTATCGGGCACCTTATTTTGCTTAGCGTTGTTCGAAATGACCTCCGAAATAACAATATCGTCACTACTTAACACATCATCATTAAAAATATCTGCTTGTTCAAAAACTAGGCTGTTTTCTTCGACAACAGCACTCTTCTTTTGAGACCTTACATAAAAACTCAAGAGTTTTATCCTGAACAGACAAAGCAGAAAAATTCGGCATACTAGCGCCTGAAAATAAAGTCGCGTGTCCTTTGCTAGACACCGGAGGTCGTTCAAGTACTTCCACAGTACTTGTTATGACTACTTCAAACAATTCAAGTACCCTAACAACGATAGCTAAAATAATGGACAAAATAATGACGATACTACTCTCCAAACAAGCGCCTTGTTTTTATCTACCACTCTGCGGATGGTGACTAGATTAATGTTTTGGTGAGGTTTGACAATTATCTTTGACAATAACATGTTGCGCTAACGGTTGTTGAGTGATTAACTGAAAAAGAGATAAGGAGTTTTTTTTTTTTTTTTTTTTTCGGCTAAGTTCAGTTTGTTTTAGCAATTAATTTGTGTAAAATCGCCGAATTTGTATCTCATCACCTTTTCTATTTACTCTCTTGTAATTAACTGTGTGTATAAAGTTAGATACGAGAAGTTGATAATACCCTAGTTCGACTTATCGCCTCAGTATACTAACCAGTGTCATTGGACACGCGATTTCATTTGTTTGTTGTCTTTTGTAAGCGCTAGGCGCCACCCCGTGTGGGGGACTGGATCGAGATTAAAAAGGTTGTGCTGTGAGCACATGGAATTAATGAGTCTGGAGTGTGTTTTTTAAACCGGGACAGTTAGAATAATTTCCCAAGCTTAGGAATCTCCAGTCATCTACAGGCGATTCCAAACTTATCAAAGTGTCATGAATGGCAACTTTTGGCTTCGAGAAGCGTCAACGTGTTTACCACTATTAATTTTTACCGGCGCTTTATGGAATCTGCCAATCGTCAGAGGCGAAACATGCCACTCAAACTTGAAAAGTAAGAAGTTAAACGTCCCTGTCCAGGGGCATGTATTTGCGGATGTTTTTTTTTTGTATTTATTGATGTATTCAAATATGTATATGTACACAAAGTGCAAAATGGCTACCAAACGAACACCTCTCAGTAAGAGGATTCAGAGAATGCAGGCATCTTCGTTAAAATTTTTAATATGAGCCGATCAAAAAGAGAGAAGATAAACACTTTTGTCCGATCTAGCTTTAAAATATGTTCTAGAGCATTTTCAAGAATTGATATCTCGAGTATTTTTAGGTTTACCTTGTGTTTTATTAAGTCTCGCCTTTTCGCCCCTACGTGCTATTTTGGTAGATCTATACTTTTGATCATTTTTGTTTGGTGTGTGCTTGAACTTGGCTCAGTTGTTACCGTGCTAGACATTTTGGTCGCTTGTTATGGTTGAGGATAACGAGTTTGCTAGGTGGTCATGTCTGGGTTGGTAAAACTGACCTTGAGTTTTACCCACACTGAATATCCTGTTTTGGAAATTCCCACGGTCAGCTAACCCAAACATGTCTGTGATTTTTGCCTTAAATGAGAGGGCAATCCTCACTGAGGTTAGAAGAGAAATAGCTGTGGTAGTAGAAGGTAGAAGCAACAATAGAAGAGGACGGAATAATAGAAGAAAAGTATAGAGTCTTGGTACCTCTTCTTAATTCGCCAAGCGAGTGGTAAAAAACCTCCACAACAAATTTGGTGGAGGACCCGTCTTCAACAAAACCGGTGGAGCACCCGTTACCTACAGGTTGGTAAAAGACGCTTTTGGAATTCCTACAATTGTGAGTGGAACTTCGCTTTAATCAGCATGCTTTTCCGTTGCAAGCTAATTTTACTTTCTAAATCTGATTAATAGCCGAGTTCTTTTATAATGATCTAGCCAGCGTAGAATGTAACAGTTTATTTAGTGTATAGGTCAGTTACCTTCTGCTTTGATTCTCGCTGTTAATGGTCAATTTCAAAGTTAGCATTTTCCCTTTGTTAGTAGCCTTTTTTCTTTTTGGTTTTGCTGTTTTCCTTTTTTTTTTTGTTGGGAAATTTGGCTCATGCAGTATCTCTTAAATATTCATCCTGATTACTAGGCAGCGAGCGCGAGCCCTGGCTGAACATGCCGTTAGCCAGGAAAACTTAGCTGTAGGTTCGGGCTCGTATGAGTGGCCAGCCCCTCCTCCACCCGTTCAGCAATCGAGAGTACCATTCTTTCCTTCAATTTTTAAATCAGCTAATAGATCGACGAGGGCTGACGCACAATCAAAGGCGTTTAGTGGAATTCCTACGCCTTGTGAATGTTCTCTAGTTTCTTCTTGTACCTGGAACCTGGAGCCAAAGTTCTGACTCCGAAGAAGATCTTATTTATGAGAGCGGCAAGACCAGAGAAAATCCTTCCGATCGTGAAAATGTAAGCGAAGATTCTCTCGAAGCTCGTAATGACTCGGTTGTTGATAGTCGACATAATTCTTTGGACTCATCACAATTGTCTCTAGCACCAGCCTATGCAGAAGTGGAAGAGAAGTTAGTCAGTTATGCCAAGCAGTCGAACGAATGCAAGCTTCGTTTAATTCACAAAATAGAAACGGCGGTGTTAAATCACCAGTTACGTTTGCAATTTTTAGAGGCGACGAATCCGAAGACGCTCATAAATTTGTTAGGAATTATAAGAGGGCCGGTAGACTAAATGGTTGGGACAACGATAGTTTAGCATTAGGGCTTCCTCTTTATTTAAAGGCCTACACTAGCGCTTGGTTTAAAACTTTTCCAAGGGTCGACGAGATGTCTTTCGAAGAATTGTCTGAGATATTAGTCACGCATTTTGCCTCCGGTGCTAGTGAGTGGCGCGTAAGACAGGCGCTAGGCCAACGACGACAACTAGAGAAAGAATCGGTTGCAGATTATGCTTATAGCCTTCGAACACATTTTTCGAGAATTAATTTGCCCAATTCTGAGTGGACACACTACTTTGTCCAGGGACTCATTCCCGAGACTGGCGAGCACTTTGTTTTGCAACAACCTGAAAATTTGGAATCGGCAGAAAACCTCGCTAAGCTAAAAGAGTCAGTATTGGAAGGGTCGAGTAAACGCGCAGACTTTAACCCTAAGGAAGTATCAGCGCAAATTTTGGAAGAACTCTCAAAAGCAATCAACCCTAACGATTAGTCAATTAGTGCTGTGGGTCCAGCTTCAGATCAAAACCCTCAGATGAGCAAGTCTGAGATGAAGCAAATTATTAGAGACGAATTTCGCGGATTAATGGGAAGCAATATCAATAACAGACCCAGTGGTTATAATCAGCGCTCACACCAGAATTTACAGCCATGGAGTTCCCGGTCTCGTTTTGGCGGTGCCTTTTTGCTATAATTGTGGTCGAAAAGGACATACTTATTATTTTTGTCGTTGAAAACCTGATACTAGGAATTTTCGTCGTGGAGGTGTAAGACAAAATTTTTTATCAAAACAGGGGTCAAAACACTTCTAACTGGCAGTCTAAGCAGCAGGGAAACTGAAAAGTGCTTCTGTCTCGTCAGAAAATAAACCCGTGATGAGGGCGTCAAATACTGTACAAAAACCTTTAATGAAACTTGTAGACCGAAATTTATTGGGAGGATCTTACAATGCTGATAAACCTGCTTTCAGTAAAGCCAAGCCTGCCGATATTTCAGTAGATGAGAGAATGATATTTTGCTTGTAACTTCATTTCGCTTTTTCGAAATCCTTATCATTAACAAAAATATATACAACAAACAGCGACGAAACTTCAAAATGCAAACAACAGTCGGATTCGCTAGAACCTACATTTGTATACAACTGAAGTTTCGTTGTAATAATATCTATGAGAAAATTCAAACTTGGTAAAGCTTAGACTTTGCTTCGGTTTTAGCTTTGTTCAGATGGTTGTTTTGTTTCCAAGCAGTGTTAAGTTTAGTTGTCATTTATATTTTTTTTTATCAATTCGAACCTTGTACCTCCTGCGACTGGTATTTTACATTACTTTATGCAGCCTATTATTCAAACATCCAATAACGAAATTGCTAAATAAGAGGTCCAAAGTATTGATGTAAATTAAACTGGCAGACTCAAAATAATGCGAGTGGGTGATCACAGTTCCTCCTTCTAACCATGACGCCTAATAGAGCTGTCTGAAACTCATTCACTATCGATGACAGCAGTTTTATCCCGGGGGTCTTAGCCTTGACTGTCAATCCAAAATTAATTGCTGTGTTCCGATACGGGTAAAGTGTTTTGGCAAGCTTAAAGATCTCAGATTAACGTAGAATTGATTACATCACGAGACGGTGTTCTTGAACCTCGACATGTTTAGCCTATCAAGTGGCAAAAAGTCACGATTATAAAGAATTGTCTCCCGTTATCTTTGACATCTATTATTATTTGGAGGCGAAGACATTTTGACGCCATTCAATTCCATGAGCTTTCAGTGCACCAGAAAGGATTTATTCATGGATGTAAGACAGTCATTGAAATTTAAAGATTCCCCTGTCCACAAATTTAGATTATAAGAAGTGAAAATTTAATAGCCTGGCTATCCGGAAAAATAGAGATAGGAATTATCGAAATAATTTTTTACATGAGTTGTCCTCTGAAACGCGTCGACGGTAAACTTCAAAGTTGTCATTCGTTTGTCATTATTGTTATATAAACCACAAGTTGACCTCTCCGGTTTTTTGTTGTTGTTGTTGCTTTTTTTTTTTTTTTTTTTTTGTATGCATCATATACATGCTTCCGTTTGGAGACCGTATTAACGATGGGAGTTGAAAGAATAATTTTTTTATACTTTCCAAATAGTTAGTTCATCGATAGCAAGAAGTGCCTTTTCTTTTTCGGAAGACGGACACTAGCTTACCTCATTTTCCTTATATCAATTTTCTTTTTATCACGGAACCCGCGTGTCTCTACTGAAACGGGATCGAAGTTCTGCGTGACGTCGCGCTAGTTTGCTGACTAGATTGACGGGAGATAAAAATAATAACTGCTAATGTGGAATAATGCTCGGAGCATTTTTTTCGATCAAGTGGGTGCAATTTATGTACCGTATCTTCACATCGGCATATCATAAGCCAGCGAGATTCAAAGTTTTCTCATGAAATCGAGGCTTTGTGTTTATTAAGTCAGTACAAGACAGTGACAAAGTAGAAAGCTGAGACGATTTGGCTTCTGATCGATACCCACAGGCTACCACAAACCTCTGAGGACTGATAAACGGTATGAATAGTATATGTTCTCCTTCGTCGAATGCAATATATTTATCATTGTTTTCATGATTACTATAATATTTTGCGGTGTTCCGGCATGTTCAAGCATACTCTTTTATGTTTTGGCATGTTCTGGCATTTTCCGGTATGTTCCAATGTTTCTGTTTGTGATGTTCCGGCTTTGTGGTGTTCCAGTGTTCTGGTGCTCAGTTGTTTTTCCGGTGTTCCAGCGTAGTCCTACGTGTTCTGGTGTTACCAATTCTATAGTTCGATTGTCATAACATACCGTTTTGTAGGCAAACTGAGCAGTTTTTCTTGTTTTATGACGAGCTTTAAATTTTTCATCTTGATAAAGGCTTCACTGAAACTTTTCTTATTCCTAGACATCAAATTGATTTTCACTCATAAGAAAATATCGGCAAGCACTTTTTTCTGGCATATTTCGGTTCTCTCGTGCTTCGGCGTTCTGTTGCTGAAATCTTACTGGATTTAGTACACGCCATGAGAAAGAGCGAGTAAATCTAGCGTTGCGGGTTATAAACTGTTCAAAGATGGACATATTCTGGACCCACAAGTCCATGACGCCGTAAGAAGTTTACCTTTCGGAATCGTAGTATCAGAACCATTCGTGTTACTTTTCGGTGTTACCTGTTCCTGGATGCAAAAGTACAAGTGATCACGGTTTACTGAAGCTGCACCAGTACTAAAATCCACGCAAGTCTCTATGGAGTCCTCAAAATCGAGCTTTCTGGGACAAACCTTGGCTTGCGGTTGTTCATCACGCTGTCTCTTCCTATCGGCAAGACGCTTCGAACGCGAACTAACAGAATTCGTAGATTTCGTTGGGTTAAAAATAGTCGGATAGCTGTCTGAACGTGCACTTTTTCGACCAGGAATTGAAATCTCGATGTCGCTTTCCTTAAAATGCAATGATCAGTTCTTGGATCGCCGAGACTTCTTACGCTTATTGAGCCTTGAAGGAAAGCAACAATAACCGAGATCTTGTCTTTTCTTATAAATACTCCCATTACAGCAAATAACAATAGCACAGTACTTGACCATGGCACACGCGAAAATAAACTGCAATGGACCAAAAAACAAAAAACAAAAAAACGCCGAGAATTCTCGATTTATCAAACCCACACAGGTCTCCCTGCAGTGTTTGCAGTGGTGTGTTTGTTTTCATCATTCGCGCCGTAATCCTATGAGCCTCGCTTCGGTGTTGGAGTTTCGTCACAAGTCTGTCACGCTGAAATTTATCGAAACTAGGCTATTTGTTACTGTTTCAACATGGTTGCCAAGGCTTTACAGCACAGAGCGCGGTTTATCCTATATTGATGATTTACACTCACTTTCAAAATATCTTTGGTCATAAGCTTTCGAAACAGAAACAGAAACAGGCAAGCAATGAAACAAGGCAACAGAAACAAAATGAGTAGACGAGAAGCAATGAAGCAATCCTGTACTTATCAAAATTCTGTTCGACGTAGGGTCAATTTACATATTGTAACGTAAGCAATCCGGCTGAAATCTCATTAAACATATCTGATTTTAAAGATGACTCCAGAAAGGTCAAGGATCGAGACGATTTTCACATAGTTACATTGGATATCAGATACGATGAATGTATGAAGTTCATATATTTTGCACTGCGGTTATAGATACGTATGATGCACGATCCTCGCAGTAGAGAGCGCTATTTATGCAATAGCGAAAACCAGACCTGGAAAAAATCAGGCCTGTACGGGATTCGAACCACTGACCTGCATAAATAGCGCTCTCTACTACGAGGATCCAGCATCCTACGTACTTTGGATATATTGACACGAGTCTGGACCGCTAGTCGGTCCTGGGAAGTCTCTTTTCTTCGAGTTTTTCCTCATAGCCAAACGTCCGTAAAATTATTTCTATAGAAGGCAGGGAACTTTGAAAGTCTAATACAAAGATGTGTTTGAGATCGTGACATTCGGCAAAATTGAGTTGAGTCAACAAACATATTTATTTTAAGTGAGAGCACCATACCGGGTTATTTTTTACCTAACTTGGCAATTCCAAAAATGGAAATGTATTGGACAACCACAGATAGATTAGTTTTGACAGATAACAGCCAGCGAGTAGTCCTTCGTCAATATCGCTATGGCACAAGCGTTTCCTCGCTCGCGGGAAAGTTTGAGGGCTTGAGCAAGCGAACTGACGACAAGTCGGCGAAGAGAGAGGCACAGAACAAACCAGTACAGACATCTCGCCGGGCAGCTTCGCTCAAGACCTCAAACCTTCTCGTGACACAGACGCTGACAAGGAGGGCTTGCTTGTAGACTAAAAGAATAAATGCTTTGGTTTTTTCCCAAGTAAATCCAATAATCCACGCTAAGATAGTCTTGTTAAGTAACTGCGATATCTTACTCAATTTCAGAAAAAAAATTTTGAAGCATAATTGATGCATTCTGCATATCGTGGTTGTTATATCATTGAGTGTAATAAAATGAAGTGTACGAGTTTGTTTTAATATTAGAGCATCATCAAACTTCTCAGTTGTTGTCTTCTGTGATGTTGATATACGTTCTCTGCAAGAGATTAAGGAAATAACGAATCAGTCATTCACTATTTAAGAACATTGAATACGACTGAGAACAGTGGTTGATTATGAATTAAACTGAAGTAGAGAATGAAGTCCAAAATACGGTAAAGAAAGAACGCAATGGATAGATTCTGGATAGATAGATGAAAGATGGAAGCACAAACAGATGACAGGAAGAATGGATTGATGGAGGCATGGAGGCATGGAGGCATGGAGGCATGGAGGCATGGAGGCATGGAGGCATAGAGGCATGGAGGCGGGGATGGATCGATTACCTTAACCTCTCGCAAAAGATTCTTCAGTTGCTTTGTAATCTCATAAAATGTTGGTCTCATCAAAGGATTTTCTTTCCAGCAAGAGCTCATCAGTTCATATCTAAAAATCCAATGCAGCATGTTAACAAATATCCTTCTGTAAATGATACCTTTAGCATCTAAATTTACCGTAACAAGACTGGAAAGGGGTGTAGCTCTCCCCCGGCTTAGTAACCAACCAGCAGAAAAACGCAAATATTGCTGACATTCAGTTTTTATTTAATATCTTAACAAATATTTACTGAAATGACACCTAAGACAACTCATTTTAAAGTGTATAAAATGAAATTCTCAGGAATATATAGATTTTATAATTAAAACTAAGGACTTTCCTGAAAAAATAAATTTTAAACACAAAAGAAGCAAAATAATAGTGAAAAACTCGAGGTAAAAGTCCCTTATCCTCATTAGCACAGGAGATGGCAGACTAATTAATAGCACAAATTGATTAATAGCACAAATTGATTCATTAATAGCACAAATTGATTCATTATAGCACAAATTGATTAATAGCACAAACATGTTAGCAATATGTCCTGAAAATTTGAAAGAAAAATAATAAATACTGTTTCTTTTACAAATTCTTATTTGCGCTCACATCATTCGAAAAAATTTAAAAATTCAAAAGATGCAATGCCATGGTTATCGCCGTTTGAACGAGGTATCGATTACACCTGAGACGAACAACTTCGAATTTCAAGACCACGCGGTCGATGGCGACGATTTCGCAATGACGATTTCGACTTCTTACCTCGATTCTCCACTCTCGTTTGCTAGCTACCGGTCCAAATCACTTGATTTTTATCCACTTTCCATCCCATCAGCGAAGTTTTTATCATTAAATAGCTCTTCCAGTATCGTTTCGGCAGAGATATTACTCACACGCGCTCGTTCGGCGAACAATGCCCTCTTCTCGGGTGAAAATTGAAATTTGAAATGAGCGTTGTGTACGTTACATTCAAGCGTCTACTCGCAAACTTCGTACGGGATTTGTTTAATATTTCAACGTCACACACACTAAATTTGGAGGAAATCAGAAGTAACGCAATATTTTTTCGAGCCGGCGAAAGTCATAGGTGTAATTACACATATGAAATACAGGGGCTGCCGGGAGAGGTGCCCTCTTAATGTTACACCTTATCTTTTAATCTGGATCATTGAAATGTTTATTGACATCATGTGTGACATGCAACAAGTCTTAAAAGTGTAACGATTGGTTTAAATTAATGCACTAATTTGATTCCCAACAAGGGCTTCTTCCTCGCTATTCATCTTCAAAAAAAGAAAAAGATCCAGAACAGTGATAATTATTTGTAAAATAAAGCAAGTAAACGTTCTATCCTTTTGAAACCTTCCACAAATTATCACTACAAGCTTAATAGAATAATTTTGAAGCTTACAGCTCTCGCGAGCATTGGTTGGGACGAGGCATCCGGTATCCTGCCGCAAGTTGACTTACTAGGGCAAGTGGTGATGTGATATCGGGATATGGCAGTCCACCTAGTTGGTAGTAAGAAAATGTGATTTAACAATTATAGTTTAAAGAAATAAAACAACAAA
This sequence comes from Stylophora pistillata, assembly GCF_964205215.1. Classification (NCBI taxonomy): domain Eukaryota; kingdom Metazoa; phylum Cnidaria; class Anthozoa; order Scleractinia; family Pocilloporidae; genus Stylophora; species Stylophora pistillata. Next base: position 2,537,891 of record NC_142519.1, read on the forward strand.
CAAAACAACACTCTTAGGCAATGATTATTTTACCAGTAAATATATGAAAAAAGTAGAGACCTGAAAAAGACTGCCTCAGTTGCTAATTAGAAACCAAGCCTTGTGACAAATGATATTTGCAGCAAGGTCTCATTCTATACCTGGGCACCAAGCAGCCCTCTGATCTTGTTCAGTTTTGTCTGATTAGTAATGTCAAGTTTTCAAAAACACCTTTGTCCATAAAGATCTTTATAATAAAAGCAAGCTTAAGATAAGGAGCCTTGCTGACACTGATGGGAGCCTCATGACAAAAAAAAATTTTGTGCCCCTTAAGGTGTCGCTTCAAGTAGCATCACACGACACTTACCATAAGTGGCGATTTCCCACAAGACAATACCAAATGACCACCTGCAGATAAGAGCTAAGGCCTTAATAATTTTATTGAATAAGGAAATATTATAGCTGAGCGTTTCATTTATATTTCTAGATAGCTCGTCGAGGTATCCCTATTATACGGATCGCGCGCAGTTGAGCATGATTTTTTCACTCTTCTGACTTCAATGTGTAGATTATCGTTGTTGTTTTTTCCGTTTTCTCTATTTCATGTAGTGTCAAATTTAAACAACCTATATGTGCTACAGATGCTCGATTGGAAAGAGATAGTTATTTAGATTCTTAGTACTCTCACAATGTGTCAAAACTAAAAGCTAACAGTATTGTGGGTATAGATAAATGCAGACGAACAAAGAAAGCAGAATAAAGGAACAAAATTCTAGGCGATCATAAAGGTTTAATTTTGGACGAAACGCAAGTAAGTTGTGGAAGGGCAGTCAACGTAAGTTTGCTTACAGTATAACCCTACAAAATGGAACTTACACATCACTCGCGGATGTAAAACTTAGATCTCGTAGAGATTCTAGCGATGACCATCTCCACGGTAAACTGCCCTGTTGAAAAGAAAGAGCCACGTGTACAAATGTTTGTAAACCGGCGATGTAACTCGAAAATAGTCGGAGAACGACTCACCAAACTATCCCAAAGACGCTTTCACTGAGAGAAAGAGCGTTATCTACTTATGTATTCAAAGGCTATGATTATGATTATCCAAATGAATTTAAGAGCGGTCGTCTATAAAAATCGAGCAGAGGTGTTGAAAATAAAAAAAAAAATAATTTTTTTCAAACTTTTCCAGAACACAGCTATGAATGGCCTTAGTTACGGAAAAATATCAAAAATGCGGAAAAAAATTCTTTTGTGAGAACGGTGGGATTTGGTGTTTGGGGGTTCGTAACCGTGTTTTCCCGGTGGAATAGTGCACCTCAAGATAACGGCCCAGAAAAGTTTATTCGACAGAAATTCGGAAACCACATAGTTTCCTTATTGGTTTTGGCGCGATTTCTCTCACCATCTTGCACCCGTGATCACCAAAATTTTTAACTGCTTACTTAGGCATCAAACCTTCCCATCTCTGTGGAAATTAGCAAACGTCTCGCCCATCCCTAAGGTATCTCCTCTGACTGAATGCAATCAGCTTAGACCGATCTCATTAACCAACATCATAATGGGAATTTTTGAGCGTCTCATCTGTAAACAAGAAGTATCTCCTATCCTCAAGTCTGCGATCGGAACTGACCAATTCGCATATAAGAAGGGGCACAACACAACTATGGCCCTTATTAAGTACCTACACTTTTGGCTTGAGCGACTAGACCGAGATGTGGCTTTTGTAAGAGCCTTCTCATTCGATTTCAGTAAGGCTTTTGATTCAATCTCCCATCGCATTCTATTCAGCAAGCTGGTGTCGTATGACATCAATCCATACATCAAGAACTGGATAATAAGCTTCCTGTGTGATCGCCGACAGAGAGTAGTAGTTGATGGAGTGGTTACCACTTTTCTCAACGTTAATAGAGGAGTTCCCCGGGGAACTGTGCTTGGACCCTTACTTTTCTCTATCATGGTGAATGATATTAAACCGGTCAGCCCCCAAACCCCACTGATTAAATATGCTGATGATATTACAGCAAGTGTGCATGTTACCACTGGCCCTAATCTTAAAGATTTATCACATTATGAAGTAGAAAATATCAAACGTTGGGCGGACAAAAACCTGATGACACTAAACATGAAGAAAACCTTTGAGATGGTTGTTAAAGGTAAAACCACAATGCCCCTTCCAGAGCCCGTGGACGGAATTACCAGAAAAAGCGAACTAAAGCTGCTAGCAGTTACAGTAAACGAAGATCCATGTAACTGGGACGTTCAATTTGAAAACATGCTCAGCAAAGCAACTTCTAGACTGTACATCCTCAGAGTCTGCAAATACTACGGCTTTTCTTTACAAGAACTTACACTGCTGTTTGACAGTCTAATTAGGTCACTTTTTGCTTACGCAATTGAGGTGTGGGCCTCTGCCCACTACAGTAAATATCTCTCTCATATTGATAAGTTCTGTAAGCGAGCTTTACGTTATGGTTACACCAGAAAATACACTCCCATGATGGATGTAATTAGAATGAAAGACAGGTTTCTTTGGGACGAGATAACCTCTGACAGCGCAAATCCATTGCTTGCACTTTTACCAGCTCAGAGAAATATGTGCCTCAGGAAAAGAGGACATAATTACATCCTGCCTCTTAGAACCGAAAGTTTTAAACGTTGCTTTTTTAATAGATGTCTTTTCGAATTTGTGTAGCCACTTAGTCTTGTATATACATAAAGGTCGGCACACACGAGGGGACTAGTCCCTGCGACTAGTCCGTGCGACTAGTCCCGGCGACAAGTCTTTGAAGGGTTTACACGAGGGGACCAGTAGCAGGGACTAGTCCCTTAAGGCGTTCTCACGGGGGCACTCAATTGCACAAGAACATAGGAAAATTAAGAGGCAAAAGATGTTTCTTAGTCTGGAGCGTTACCCGAAAACAATTAAAATTTGGTAACTTTTCATTGTAGCACTATTAAACATCAACGCAAACGAACTACACTTATTCAGTCGGATTATTCATGCTTTTACGTGTTCCGTTTTTTTTTTATTATTATTATTTTTAACAGACACAGAGTCAAATAGGGTAAAAATTCCATCAAAACGGCTCCAAGACATCTGTATATGTTTACAAAAGTAGAAAGAGTTTTTTATTCTTCAGTTGTAGAAATCTAGAAGTCAGGGAAAATTCATAGAAACTGCAATGTTTACAAATACCAGAGGTCACGCATCCTACTGACCCGTGATTGGCTTATTTACCGTTTAGTCGCAGGGACTGGTCGCACAAACAGTTCACACGAAGGGACAAACATTTGTTTCATGCGACAAGTCCCTGCGACTGGTCGCACGAATTCAAACCAGTTTGAATTCGTGCGACCAGTCGCAGGGACCAAATTTTGGTCCCTGCGACCACAGAAATGTGTAGTTCACACGAAGGGACTAGTCGCATGAAACTGGTCGCTGGGACTAGTCGCAGGGACTAGTCCCCTCGTGTGTGCCGACCTTAATGAATTGATATATGTAGGAAATTGGAAGTCCAGACGTTTTGTCTCTGGACGTGTTTCTTTTATTTTTTCCAAGTCAAAAAAGATCTTATCTATCTAATTCTAAACCAAGAGATGTTTCTCAAAGGTTCTGAAGTACTTTTTCCAAGATTCCTTAAAAAACCATTTTTTTACGAATTTTCTATTTCAGATAAAATTTCACCCATCAAAACATAGCTCAACTCTGGCGACAAAAATCGACCATTGTTACCTGGCTCCATAAACTGAGACAATAACCATTGTCAAGATCAAGGTTTCTTCTCTTAGAAACTGCAATAAAATTTTTGGGCTACTTAAACTACGAATTTTTAGAGCGATTTATATAAGTGTATTTGAGCTCAAGAAGCGCGTTATGTGACGAACGTGACTTGCACGTCACATTAAGAAAAACATTATCAAAACACTCGAATTCCCTCTTATATCATACAAAACCTTCGAATCAGGTCTCCTTCGTGTTCAATATACATATAGTTTTCTCATGAAGCCAAAAAGTCAAGGCAATCTGGGCAATTTTCAATAGTCTACTATATGCAAATTGTTGGTTTATGTTGTCACAATGGCCATATTCGCAACTAATACCAACCCAACAATAACAAAAACTTTGTTAACGTCAGAAGGAATTGCCCAGGCTATAATTACACAGAATGTTACCTTTAGAAGTCGGTCAGTGTAAAACGAAGACTGCGGACTGCAGACTGCGGACTGCAGGCCAGGGGTAAAATGCAGACTGCGGACTGCAGACCAGGGGTAAAATGCAGACTGCAGACCAGGGTTAAAATACAGACTGAGGGTAAAATAAAATATGCATAATAAAAAACAAGACTTTGGAGTGTTCCTACCCGTACCCGTTATTTGTTTTCAAAATCCCGAAAACTCAAACCAAGAGGCGTTTATTCGCCTTAGTCAAACATATTATCAACCTCGAGTTCTTGAACTCCCAATTTTGTTCAACCAAGTTTCCCAAAAGCGCCCAAACTGATCGTAATGCTATGCATCTTACCTTTGTTTACATGTCGGCCATTTTGAATTGCGCTTTCGCGAATAGGTCTGGGACCGAGTACTCTTTCGGCGTTCAAACTCTTCATATGGCCTTGGAATTGTTTGGAAGACAAGGCAAGCAAAACACGACAGCACAACAACAAGGCAAGGTAAAGTTGTAGGTATCGAGCATAGTCTGTGAAAGACATTCACGCAAATTATCGAAAATTACCATGAGATCGTCGTCCTCGTTTTCCGACATTTTATAGTGCCATGTGATTTGGGGAAGACGTGACTTTTATACAGCTTGAAGCGGCCTTTATGTGTTTAGTGAATCCTGACGGTATATTAATTTACGGGTACAACACACTTTATTTCATCCTTATGACTCATTTTTTTATTATTATTTTACCCTCAGTCTGCATTTTATCCCTGGACTGCAGTCTGCAGTCTGCATTTTAACCTCAGTCTGCATTTTACCCCCGGTCTGAATTCCGCAGTCTGAAGTCCGCAGTCTGCGCTTTACACTGGCCGCTTTAGAAGTGGTTTCAATGCCAAGGGTATGCACTTTAGCCCGTTCCACCGTTTTCAAAACTTATCCCTGTGAGGCGTAAGTAGTCCACTACTCTGGGTCAGACGGCCCAGGTTCATGTCCTGGCTGGGGCTTAACGATGTGTCCTTAAGAAAGACGTTTTACTCACATTGCTTCGTCTTCCCGGATAGGAGGTCCCGTCTCTTGCAGGGTAAGGGGGCAAGAAACGTTAATTTCCCGCGCACGAAATTACGGTGTGATGGATGTCCTCCCCTGAGGTGGTATGGCTGGGTTATAATTTGGGTGGACTAGCTTGAAGGGGATTCATGTTCCTGTTCTAGTCCTTCCCATTGCGGTTAATGCAGGAAAATGACTGAACTAAACTATAATTTCTCGCCACTGCAGTGCGATTGATGGTATGTGATTGCGTTACATACAGGAAGCCCATGAGCGTGAGAATGCTTATCTTCGCCTTTTTATTTGAAATTGCTTCGTTTGCTAAAATGGCGACATGCAGCTTTTCCGAGCTTGTTGGTGGTTCTTCTAGTTCCAGCAAAACCAGTGGAGAAAGTAAATGCATAGTCATAACTAAGTGCAAAAGAGACATCCAAGGTCATCTTACATGATACAAATGCCATGATGCTCAGCTGGAAAGTGAGTTCATTCTTCTTTTCGCCAGAGCAGGTAAATATCTCATTATCAAAAATGTCAAGAATGTTTAGCCAACGCAAATAATGTATCCCTCTTTGTCCTGCTTTTATATTTTGAACCAAGATCAATGAGTTCATATCGTGACACAGTTCAATGGCCCGGATTTTATCTTTGCTTTAAGATTTATTTCTTGAATCCACGTAAACGCTTGAATGCAAGGCAACAGGATGCCAGTCAGCCTTATATGTTGTCATGAAATTTGAAGCATTGGTCCATGCTTACAATTTATTTATTCTCTATCTATCCATTCCTTCCTTCTTTCATTCCTTCATTTATTTATTTATTCTTTTATTTATCCACTCCTTCATTTATTTAATAAGTATACATATGATATACACTGGAAATTATACCCATTATATTTACATTATTTTACGAAATGGGTCTGGGGGAGGGCCAGGGCTTGTACTGAATTACGCTTGACCCTTTACTCCAAACTAAGTTCCCAAGATTTGAAATTTTATATCATTCTGAGTGAACAAGTAAACGATTTCGCTTTTTCAGGTATATTTGAAGTCGAGGAAAGCAATAAAGAACTTTCAATTTGTCCCAGACATGGAGACGACTCGAGTTATTCGTTGCAACTTGATCAAGCTCAAGACGGCATCTTTTATAAATAGCTGAAATCAAATTACAGCTACATATTTTTTTTGGAAAAATCATCGTGGCGATCAGGATGGAATTCTGATGTATACTCATGTGACCCCACTGGAACAAGTGTAGATGTTAAAGCATAAAGCTTCTAAGACTATTGCAGAGTCATGCCTCGATCACCTTTCCGTGAAGACTTCCCATGTAAAGCCCAATCCGATGGACAGGAGCATTTCTTTTTTATTGCATAGCAATCTGGTTCCAAAGTCGTCTCTATGAACGAGGCTTTATATTTCATGAAAACATATAAGGCTGACTGGCACCCTGTTGTCTTGGATTCAAGCGTTTACGTGGATTCAAGAAATAAATCTTAAAGCAAAGATAAAATCCGGGCCATTGAACTGTGTCACGATATGACCTCATTGATCTTAGTGCAAAATATAAAAGCAGGACAAAGAGGGATACAGTATTTGCCTTGGCTAAACATTGTTGACATTTTTGATAATGAGATATTTACCTGCTCTGACGAGAAGAAGAATGAACTCACTTTCCAGCTGAGCATTATGACATTTATATCATTTGAGATGACCTTGGATGTCTATTTTGCACTTAGTTATGAATATGCATTTACTTTCTCCACTGGTTTTGCGGGAACTACAAGAACCACCAACGAGCTCGGAGAAGCTGCATGTCGCAATTTTTAGCAAACGAAGAAATTTAAAAAAAAGGTTAGCAAGAAAGAGGAAGGCGAAGATAAACATTCTCAGGCTCCTGAGCTCCCTGCGTGTAACGCATTCACATACCATCAAATCGCACTGCAGTGGCGAGAAATGGTAGCATGAAATAAGGTGAATAATAGTCTTGTTTAAGAATTGTTATGTGGTTTCCGAATTGCTGTCGAAATAAATATTTCTCGTCCGGTATCTTGAGGTGCACTACTTCACCGGAAAAGCGCGGTTGCGAACCCCAAAACAGAAGATGCCACCGTTCTCCCAAAATAATTTTTTTTCGGCATTTTTGATATTTTTCTGCAACTAAGGCCATTCATGGCTATGTTCTGGCAAAGTTTGAAAAAATTTCAATTTTTTTATTTTCAACACCTCTGCTAATTTTTTACAGACGACCACTCTTAAGAATTCCTCTTGTTGATAACGATGATCACTGACTTACAGTAAATCCAGGTTTTGGCAGTGATGTTGAGTATCTTATTGTCATGATCATTATTACCGTTAGAATTAAATATAATTACTATCATCATATTAGTATTATAACTAGTGTTAATGTCAGTTTTGATGTAAGTGTAGGTGTTAATATTTTTTATCATCGTGCCATCATTATCACAATTGTTAAAGTTATCCTTTTTCAGCTCGTTAAAAGAAAAATAGACAAATAGCTAAAGATTGCTCCCCAGCCGCCCTTAAGATGTAAAGGGGCTTTGGGGGAGTTTAATCACGAAAACATACGCTGGAAGGAATTATGTTTAGGATGTTTGCTAATTAATGCTACGGAAGAGCATAAACATCATGCATTATAGTTTGTTCATTTGCATTTTTGCACCCTTCGATATTGATTGGAAAGAGCACTTACGCTGGAGGTTATGGTGTATATTCCAGCTTCGGATATGTCCCTGGCTAATCCAAAGTCTCCGACTTTAGCTACCAAATTGGCATCGACTAAAATGTTTCTCGCCGCTAGATCGCGGTGCACGAACTGCGAGAGAACCACATACAATAATTGTTAGCACCCGAATGATATGGTGGCCTCTGCCACAGTGCAAAATGTTGTTACTGTTTCGCAGAGTCATTCTACAGCATTGAACTCAGCCTTCCATTCCAGGTGTACTGCCCTGTCATTCCCTACTTGCTAATAAAAATAGCTAAGGATTTTGGATTTTCTCACATAGTGGTTTCTGATCGAAATTATTATATAGAATGCGTGCGTTCCAATCAAGATTCCGCTTCTGTCCTCGCGTACCGGTTCACAAGAGCCAATACAAAAGACCAAACAATACACAATAGCTAACCGATAACTCCTAAACAAAGAAAGAACAATGGTAATTCCCTTGTGAACCGGTACACCAGGACAGAACCAAGATTCCCTACGGTGTGTTCAGTGTAATTCCTTCTCGTACACTAAATGCCTGAACTTAAAAGAGTGATGTTTAAAAGCTACTCAGGTAAGCAGGTCATGGATTGGAAATGCTCGCTATGCTCCTTGCCATTTAGTAATGGGGATTGTTCTTTTAATACGGAGCCAGATTTTGATCGCGAAATTGGGAAAGAATCATCTTTTAAAGTGCTACTGAAACGAAATTTTCGTATGTGAAATTTTTGCTCTAACCTGTAGTTTTGAATATGGTGATCATCATGAGATAATTTGCTTTGGCCAAAATGAGGCGAAATATATCTTTTTTAACCGTTCAAATAAAAGAAAATTACACAAAACCATGTCCGGGCTCTGGTACCGAGCGAAATGGATTGATGACGTCACTAGTTGTGTTCACTCCGATAGCGTGGTTTATTTCACCCACTGTTTGTTTGTATTCGTGGGCGAAGGAGATGGCAGATATTGAAGTTTTGTCAAGTGAATCTTCTTCTGAACGAAACGAAGTTGTCTCCAGTAGCGAAGAGGAAAATGGTGACGTAAAATGGGGTTGACAGACCTACACGACTCCCCAGCGTGTGTTTAGAGTAGCATATTCAAAGTTTAGCCCTCACTAACTATGCTTTGAGCGACCGCCCTCTTTTGTAAGATACGAGTGGCGGGTTTTCTGTATAGTTCGCTCAGTAGTGGTTGTGTTTCTATTAAATGCCAGTTTTTCATGAGAATTTGCTTTTTGTGTGGCACTGAGTACGCACATCAGGGATTGCGTCTTTTTCGAATCGTTCACCTTTGTAGATGTACGGCTATTTTTTTTTTACTGTCTTGATCGTTAAGTTGTCTTGATTGCTTTAAGCTTGCGCCACGCGCGCTGATTCGATCGTACTACAGTTCTTAGTGTTCAATGTTCCAGCCGCTTTGGCTCGTTTTCTTTTCTTTATTTCGGTATTAAAACGACCGATTTCACGTTCATAGAAGCGCACGATCGCCTTGACTGTTTCTTGCTCCGCGTTGTTAAGGATTTGCTTTATCTCATTTTTGAAATCCTCTTCTGCTCTTATTCTGGCCCTTGCCCTATATTGCAGGGATTCTGGGCATGTTCTGCTAGGCATTTTGTACAGAGGGATTTGTTCGTTATCCTCAGACTTGCCGAGTAGATCATCTTCAGTGGCGGTGTCGTATGAGGCTTCCATGTTTTCTTCATTCTCTGAATGGCATTGCCTTGGTCCAGGGAGTTTAGTAGCCCATTTGCCGTTATAATGTCTTTCGACATTTTCTGTAGATGGTCAGGCAAGACCGCGGTTTCGATCCTAATCTTGTGGATCTCGTCAGTTGCCGATTAACTAAATAGACTGGTAGAGATTCGTTGTCGGTATCAGTCGGGAATTTTGCTCCCTATCCAAGCTAACCTCTCGCAGATAGCCAAGATGCCGATATGGCCGCCGATGAAGAAGACGAGGATGGCATTTTGCCCGAAATCCTCTTTTTCGGCTTCCCAACATGCAAGCCACACTCCATGCTTTCATAGTTAGTAGAGGAGACTGGTTAGGAAACGCGGCAAACTTCAGTCGGATAGGTTATTGTTCGATTTTATCGAGGTCACGTGACAATGACCCTGCACACATAAGTCCAAAATGGCGCCGCGGGCTTGTTTCGACAGTCACGTAGCGTTTAAGTTTTTGGATTTTCTCCGTGATCGAGAGACATCTTACCTTCAAAGTATAGCTAAAAACATTAATCAAGTCAGTGGACATAATGCCAGGTGAAAATTTTTCAGTATTTGGCTGTGGAACGTGTAGGAGAAGTAAAGGAATTGGAATCTGGAAGCTACCGGCGCCGCGAAACGCAGAATACAAGAAGTGGCGAGAAGACTGGCTGAAAATAAATAAGTTACTCTATGTTAGATACTTTAACCATATAGCCTTTATACTCATTTTTGTCTATAAAATAATCATTAATCAGCAATATTTCATATGTTGCAGGTTGTAGCTACCGAATTAATCTTTTGTAATACAAGAATTGGCGAGAAGACTGGCTGAAAATAAATAAGTTACTCTATGTTAGATACTTTAACCATATAGCCTTTATACTCATTTTTGTCTATAAAATAATCATTAATGAGTAATATTTAATATGTTGCAGGTTGTAGCTACCAAATTAATCTTTTGTAATAAATTACTTATTGACAAATTGTGGCAGGCTCTTAATTCTAACTATATCTGCCTTTCTTGTTCTTTGCTGGCTCTACAAATTTCCTTTCGTAGTGTTTCTGTCTTCATTTGTTTACATTGAATTTTGTGTTTCTGTATAACATCTTTGGCCAGTAAAAAACACTGTACAGTAACATATAAATGAATAATGCTGTCCAAAACATCTTTTGCAATGCTGTTATCTACCACTGTGTCTGAGTCCAACAACATGGTGTTATATGCTTAGACCAATTGAACATCACAAGCTGATTTGGATTCTATCTTAACATTGTCAATCTTCAGCTGGAGACTTCTTGAGGTCAGAATCCTAAAATTATGTTCTATTCTCTTAAAAATTGTTTGAGCTTGTTTAGAAATAACCCAAAGTCCACCTCGGTTTAAAGATGAAATTAGTTTTTGACTCCCTGCAACATGCAAATCTTCTGCTTTGCCAGCTTTCAGTATTGAAGCTGTTTGTTCAGTATGTGCTGTGGGATTATATACATTGTCCCCTCTACGAACTATGATGCTTTTACCCTTCTTTCACAGAAGTACACAACCAGTGACGTCACAGGGCTGTTTTGGTCGCGCCAAGATGGCCGCCAATTTTGATCTCAGCCGGTCAACTTCGAATGGTTAAAAATGTACTTTCCGCTATGCGTTGGCCCAAAAAAAGTACACAGCGTTTGAAAATAACGTTCAAAATCTATTATATTGCAAAAATCTCGGATATGAAAATTACGTTTCAGTAAACAGTAAACAGCATCCAGAATAAATTTGAAGAGCTCAAAGAGCTGAATGATGTTTTAAAAGCTCACATCCTGGTTATATCCGAGACTAAGATCAATAGTTCGTATCCTAATAGCCAATTTACCCTAAACAGATACCACATATATCGGAAAGACAGAGTAAAAGGTGGCGGAGGACTCATTGTCTATTTCTCCTCTGTAATTCCATCAAAGAAAAAACACTACCGAGAGCATACAAAACGCTTTAAGCTGTCGGTGTCGAATCCAGGATAGGGAGAACTGATATAGCATTACTTGCTATCTATAGGCCGCCTAGACCGTCTAGGAAAGGCAGAAAAATGCCATCCGAGGACAAATACCTTCAAAAAGTAGAGGAAGAAATCAACGACTTCTGTCAGTGGCTATGTTTTCAATAACAAACAATCGTCATTGTTGGTGATTTAAACATGGACAGGTTACGACCTGACAGTGCTGAAGGAAAGATTCTAATTGATCTTCCAGAAATTAACAACTTGTAGTGCTTGATAACAAAACCTACAAGAATATCAATTCACTCACAAACGCTTCTCGATGTTCTGCTCACAAATACCCCAGAACTTTTTGTACAAAGTGGAACGTACGATCCAGGACTAAGTGATCACTGTATGGTATACGGAGAAATGAAAGAGAAAGTTCATAAGCACAGAACGAAGGTAACTACCTACAGGCAGACGAGAAACACTGATTTTCAACATTTCAACCACGAACTTCTGGAAGCACCGTGGCATGTGGGTTAAATATTCACTGATGTAGATGATAAGTACGAGTATTGGACCGCCCTCTTTGAGTGCACAGTGAACGCACACGCCCCTATCAAAATAACACGTGTGCGTGAAAAGGACGTACCCTACATGACCCTAACTTGGAAAAAGGCGATAAGGAACAAGTGGAAACACGCCATACTGTTTGCGAAGAACCGAACGCCAGACAACATGGAACTTAAAAGAAAGTACAGGAATATTTGCACACGCGAACGGAGGAAGGCTATCATGGAATACTGGTTCGCCAAATCAGAGGAGCTGAAATCCAAGCCAAGGGAGTTTTACAACGCCTTTAGGCCATTTATTAATCGCAAAACTAAGGAATCCACCTTGATCAGTTTAAATACAAAAGAGGGTATCATTGTAAAAGATCAATGCGAGGTAGCTGACCAATTAGTGAACTATTTCACCACAGATGCTGTTAGCATTGTAGGAGACAATGCTATTTGCATCACAGAAGAGAACCATGACAACCAAAGCAGTGTTAAAGCTCTAAGAGAAGCATACCTAGGAACGCACTTCGAGTTCAGTCGCGTCGGCAAGGATCAAGTGCAAAAGGCGCTTGAAAATATCAACCCCAATAAGTCCTGTGGGTGGGACCCCGGAGCACCGTCTAAACTCCTTAAGAACGTGGCCTGTGGAATTGCCCCATCGCTAATGACTCTCTACAACAGCTGTATCGAGCTGGGGCGATGGCCTTGTGCGTGGAAAATGGGAGAGTGGACGCCAGTGTTTAAAAAAAGGTGACAAACAACTGGCGAAGAACTATCGTCCCATAACGTCCCTTGTTACCGTAAATAAGACATTGGAGCATATGCTCAGTAAGCAAATCACCTTGCACTATGATCGAACTCTCTATCAGAGAATGACAGCTTATAGAAGACATCATAGCTGTCAGACCACTCTACTTAGACTCGTGGAAGACTGGAAATCATCTGTTGACAGAAAGGAACTGGTGTACATACTGTCTACTGACTTGAGTAAAGCCTTTGACTTTCTTAGCCATTCTCTAATCGTAAAGAAATTCGAGGCCTATGGCATTGGACAAAATTCTCTCAACCTTCTTAGATCATACTTTGACAATAGGCTCAATAGAGTGAAAATAAAAGGAGTGACAAGTGACTGGAAAAGGATGGTGCTTGGCTGGCCGCAAGGCTCGTCCTTCGGCCCCCTTCTGTGGAATTTGTTCCAAAATGATATGTCCTTTCATATAAATAATGCTACTTTGAGCATGTATGCCGGCGACCATCAGATGTATGTCACGAGGGAAGAAGCGTGACGTTGTCGCGCAAAGTATTAAGATACATGGAGAGAAAGCTCTATCCTGGTACAAGAACAACTATCTCTCAACCAATCCAGTAAAAGTTCCAGCTATTAACGATCAACTCGAGAAATGTTGACAAAGACAACGAATATCAAAATCTTTCTGTTGATCGTCATACTATTAAGAGAATGGGGGAAATACGGCTTTTAGGAGTTCAAATCGATTAAATTTGAGTTTTGCTAGTCATATCAGTGATCTATGCTCTAAGGCCAGTCAAAGAGTAGGGGTCCTAGTGCGGCTACGCAATTTGATACCCAGTAATGCTAAACTATCACTTTACAGGTCTTCAATTCTGCCCCACCTAACCTACTGTCATCTAGTATGACACTTTTGTAATGCATCGGATCGGAGAAAGCTTGAGCGGATTCAGGAGCGAGAACTTAGGGCGGTGTACAAAACTAGATCAGGTTCCTATTAAAAACTGCTAAGTCGCGCCAAATTACCGACGTTGAACAATCGGCGCCTACAAGACATTGCCACTTTGATGTTTAAAGTTAAGCACAGTCTCGTACCTGAGAATATTTCTGACTTATTTAATATAAAGAACACTCAATATAATTTACGGAACAGTGACTTCGATCTGCCAAGATTCGAAACTGTAAGATTTGGTAAGAATTTTATCAAATATATGGGACCTCTCATCTGGTCGAGGTTACCAAGACACCTAAGAACGATAGAAACTCTAAATTCGTTCAAAAAGAACATAAGAAAAGTCGAACTTTCAACTCTCGTTAAAATTTAAAACTTAACTAAATAACTTTATAATCTTTTTAATTATCTACTGTAAATAACTATCATCTACATATGTAAATGCATTTGACTTTTAAATTTTCTTAGTGTCCCCCATTAGCTTATGGCTAAAAACATAGACACTTAAATAAAGTTTTTCATTCATAGAAAGTGTCGATACTTCTTTCTGCCCGTGTTTATTTTTTCATATATATATATATATATATATATATATATATATATATGTATATATATAATATATATTTAGTATAATTTCAGAGCTGAACAAAGAGTTTCCAGGAATCTGATTGGTCGAGCGGTTCCTTATAACACGTTATATAAACCGCTCCGCGAGGTTTATATAAAGTGTTAAACTAAAATGTTAATAAATGTTACTAAAATGTTATGATTTTAGAAATTTCTCTGTTGTTCAGCTCTGAAATTATACTAAAACAATTATTCACCTCAGTCTCGGTGAATATTGTCGAATAATCCCCTTGACTTCGTCTCGGGGATTATTCGACGATATTCACCTTACCTTCGGCGAATAATTGTAAAATATAGATTTTTTTTTTGACGTCTCTAAACACAAGCAGTTGGTCTTACCTTTCTTTCCTCTAAATGTTGCATTCCTGCGGCGATCTGAAATGCAATTGTAACCAGCTGCCGGTCATTCAACTTACAGCAGACGTTATGATATTGGTTCCATTCCTTAGGCGTATTCTTGGCCTTCAAAAGATTTTCCAGGCTGTCACCACGAATCAATTCAGTGACAACGAGAATACTTCCTAGGAAGAGTACAGCAAACAATTATGAGTTGGTACAGACAAGCTTGGTTGGTGTTGAATTGGCAAGTTGGATCCAAAGGGCCAAGAACCAAATATTCTAAATGATTTTTAAGCATTTTGCTTGGAAACGAGATTTTTGATGAGTGTTTGGGGAAGTAGTTGCTTTCATTAGAAGATCAATACTGTTCTAACTGACCTTACAAACGACTGAAGCCTTCCCCGATGGACCGTACGATTTCAAACTCTACATGCCTACCACTAATCAAGTTGTGTTGTCGAACACTGTCTTACCTCTCTCAATCCGTGTGCCAACTAAAGTGACAATATTTGGATGTTTCCCAGCATGCTTTAAGGTCCTTATCTCATTAAGCAGGGCTTTTTTGGCGCTGGCATTAGGGTCTATAATTACATAAAGGACATACAGAGGATCTCTTAAATAGCATCATTTTATTTAGTTCGCTCTTTGCATGTGGCTGTGGTAACAAAATAATGATATGCAAAATGGAGCGTGTTTTAAGGCTGTAAAAATTGCTCAGAAGAGACAATAGTAGAATTTCTGGACGTTTTCCACCGAAAGAAAATGAAGGAAAAATTAAACCTCTAAATTAGAAGTCATTGGCAGCTGGTTATAACGTGTTAGGCTACAAACGCATGGATTGGCCAGTAAGATAGCTCATAGAGAAGTTATATAGAGATAAACCAATGTATTTACGAATTAACGAGTTGACATTTTCATTAAGGGAAGCATCTCTCTGATCTATTTTGTGTACCTTTTAGCTTTTTCACCGCCACATCAATGACATTTCCATCTTTTCTACCATATCGACCTTTGTAAACGATCCCAAATTCACCTTCACCGAGTATTTCGTCCAACACTTCGAGATTTTCCATGTTGTCACGTTCTTCCGCGGTTTCTTGAAAGATCTCTTTCCGATCCCCTTGTTCGTCGCTCCCTTGGTCAACGCCTTCATCAACAATGACATTGTCGCCACCTGTAGTATCCTCACCCCAATCTAATCTCTCCTGAACTCTCTCTTCTATATCTTGTATCGAATGGTGCTTCCCACCACTTCCGTCTGGAGGCTCTGTTTCCCCTGATCCATCTTCAAATGTACACACCAGTGGCCTATGCTCAGATTTTGTGATTAATTTGGGATTAGGTGATTCAAGTCTCTTTATTCCGTTTATCAAGTATTTGTCTTTTTCCAAAAGCACCTTGGTCGCACTTTTTCGTCCCTGTATTTCATTGCAGAGAAAATACACTTTTGATATATATTCAAGAAGCGTGTTTAGTTTTATCATCATCATATGTAATTTGTTCGTGGTTCCTTCATGTAACTGCATTTGAGCGGGTTGAACTGAATTTCTCTTTTACTCTGAGTCATTTTTGTTATTTCTATTTAGAATAATTAACATTTGTTCGAGACTGAAGCATAAATTTAGGCTAAGATCACACCCAACATTTTGTTTTACCACGATAATCCTCAAATTTGACGATTTTAAAGTATCTAAGCAAGGAAATATGATTGCATTGCTTCATAAGCCCAATGAAAGTGGGCCATATAAGCTCAACAATAAACTCAAATATTAGCATACTGCTGCTGCGGGTATTTACTGATTCAAGGAGGACGAAAGAAGAATTTGGAAGAGTAAAAGTACAGACAGAAATGGAAGTTTTCCTTCGCCTCTACATCACGTATAGCTTACAAAAACGATAAAACCATAAAGTTGTTATTTTTATAGAAATTAATAACACATTTAAAACTGACGGAAATCTTCCTCACATAACCTCGCTTTTACTGGAGTCCAATAAGTCACTGGAATAGACTAAGCGGGTACTAGCTTTCATAGTGGGCAAGGTGTTCGCACCTTGTCAGTCTTTGTAATTGTAAGACGAGGTGCCACGAGTGTCAAAATGCCTCGCAAATTGTTAGAAAACCCTCTTTCCCATTCAAGATGGACTGAAGAGATCAAACGCCGTTTGTGAAGATGTGACAACGACAGTTAATCGATATCCTGAAAGGAGTGAAAACGTTGACCCTAATCCCCACAGTGTTCATATGTACGCCAGTATTTACGAAGTCGCTTATCCTATACCTCTTCACCGCGATTTCTGAGTTGATTCCTCACAAGCACGATGAGTAAACAGATAAGTGCAGCTGCCAAAGCACAGAATACAGCGATTTTTACAATAGGAAATGCTGAGTCTTCTTCATTTTTGGAATCTGGCGGAGCAAAGATAATTATTCTAACCATTAACAGAAGGATTGAAAACTTTTATAGTTAAGTGAAAGCGCGAAAAATTTTGCTGTGGATGAGTTATAAAAAAAAGAAAAAAAATTTCGAGAATCATTCATAAATAACATCTAACCTATCTTCAATACAGCCACTCCTGATTGGTCTCTTCCGATGCTATTTTTTGCAATGCACTGGTATTTTCCATAATCTTCCATCTCTACCCCTTTAATTAATAGCTGGCTGCGAATCGTTCGGTTATCTTGAATGACTCTTGCTCTGGGGTTAGATTGTGAGACGTGTGAAGTGTTGTCCTTTACCCAGTGGATGGCTGGCCTCGGAAAACCCTTTGCAGTGCAGTTGAAAATAGCATTGGAACTGATCGAGACACTTTGATTCTTTGGACCTTCAACAATCTCAGGCATTTGAGCATCTGAAAATGAACATTGAAGCCTTTATGCACGTGTCGCCGTGGGCTGTTTCATTTTCGGTCTTCCTTTGGGATGTCAGGGCCAGCTTGTGTAAAATTCGAAAGAACTGACTGGAAGAATACTTAACGTAAGGGAATCTTAATGAAAGGAAGTCTGAAAACGTGCATGAACCGGGCGAAACTAAAATGATAGCTATAAATTCTGACAAGAATATACAATTAAAAGAGACTGTGAATTATTTTGTCTTGGTACATTAATGAGCTATACTGAGTATATGAGGCCTACTTGTGTGAAGGAGGCAGCTGCATGTCTCACCTTTCGGGCTAAAGAAGGCTGGCAAGGACAATTTTTTTCCAAGGATGTTTTTTGCCTCACATTGATATTCACCAAAATCTTCCTTTTTCACTCCTGTAATAAACAGCTGGCTTTGTATGCTTTCTTCGTCCAGAGGGTAGTTAATGAGCTTTACCCTTGGGTTGGACTGTAAGGCAAATGAATCATTGTCCTTGATCCACGAGATGCTTGGATTAGGAAGACCGGTGGCAGTGCAGTTGAAAGTTACATTGGCCCCTATATCAGCACTTTGGTCCCGTGGAACTCTCATTAACTTTGGCGCAGCCCCTGAGGGGAAAAGATCAAAATAACATCATTAGATTAAAAATTCTTTGTTGTTATTAGAGATAATTTGGTGTGGAGCTGATCGAAATCGAACGAAAAGAAAATATTACAGTTATTACATTTCTTTTGCAACGCAGAGATCAATCGTTACAAAACCTTGTATGCTACCCCCTTATGGTTATATTCCCGTATTCGGAGGGAACCATTTTGAGGGATATTGTCCCTTACCGGGGTAGATGTGCCTGCATTTTTTCCATTCATTACTACTGGTTAATTTTTTTCTCATGAGAAAACTTTAGAGAACGTATCAGTTATCATCAATTTTTCTTACAGACTCGCTTCGAATTCGTTTGGGCCGATGAGAGCAAATTGTTTATGTGAAGTAGTTAGATATGCATAACGGTAACCAATGTTCCTGATTTATATTCAAAGTTTAGTTTTGCAGTAATAGACCCACGCATTACAAAAGCATATAACTGATTCGTTATTCGTTTTCTAAGTGCAGAATTTCGTCCTGTGAATCTTGTATTTCGTGCCAACCGTTGAATAAGAGAACTTTTCGAACTTTCCCTTAGCGATGAGTGTTATCTACTGTATTTTGGAATTGCCTATCTAAGCATTTGGGAAGTTTTTAAGATGCTAATTATTCGGTCTGCATGGTATCAAAACTCAATGCACAGTATCTATATTTACATAACGTAAATAAGAGGTATGATAAGTTTCTTACCTAGGATCGTAATTTTAAATGATTCTCTTGTGCAATGCGAGGGGAATCCATTGCCGGCTTGACAAATGTAACTTCCAAATTTGTCAGCCGTCAGATTTTTAAGCACCAATGAACAGGTGTAGTTTTCTTCAAGGTGAGTTTGAAGCCACTGACACCTAGGTCCAATGCTTCTTCCCTGTAGATCGTACCACTCGATATAACTAACCCATCTGTCCACATATTGTTTATCTAACGTTCTTGGTTCCGCTTTACAAGTCAGCGTTATATCGGCACCAATGGGAAAAGTTTCGTTTCCTGAACTTGAAGAGATCTTGACAACGGGTCTTACTGGGAGAGAGAGCCGAGCAGATAAAAATAAAATGGTTATGCCCATCTAAATAAATATTTGTTTTTAAAATGAATAAAGGCCGATAGTTTCTAAAAAAACTGTTTGGGCCTGCGTCGGTGGGGGTAACGAAATAATTTGAATATATCAACAAAGTTGAAATGGTAAATTGGCCACCGTTACGATTATAAAAGCTGACGTTTCGAGCGTTAGCCCTTCGTCGGAGCGAATAGGGGAATTGTGGGTTGTATGTGCTTTTAAAGGTAGAAAAAGGAGCTATGTGATTGGTGGGAAAATGGCAACGAGAAAAACACGAATAAATTAGTGGAATGAAAAGCGTTTGTTGATACCGGTGGGACTTAGACTGCCGGTTTGAAAGATGAGCTTTTGTTCAAGAGTTTTCCGGCTTTCCGAGCTAGCTAAGTGTTAGGAAAGACCGCAGATTGCCATGTGTTGCTTAGAATAGTGTTTTTCTCGTTGCCATGTTCCCATCAATCACGTAGCTCCTTTTTCGTCCTTCAAAAGCACACACAACCCGCAATTCCCCTATTCGCTCCGACGAAGGGCTAACGCTCGAAACGTCAGCTTTTATAATGGTAACGGTGGCCAATTTACCATTTCAACTTTGTTGATATATTCAAATTATTATGTTTTAAAAAGTTTCACGAATGACATTAAACAGATCATCGACAATCACAACAAACGCATCTAAGATACAATGAATATATAAAGTTTATATATTTTGAACTGCGGTATTAGATACGTATGATGCACGATCCTCGCAGTAGAGAGCGCTATTTATGCGGTGGTCAGTGGTTCGAATCCCGTACAGACCTGATTTTTTTCAGGTCTGATTTCCGCTATTGCATAAATAGCGCTCTCTACTGCGAGGATCGTGCATCATACGTAAACGCATCTAAATTCATCCAAACACATCGATGACACCACAGATGACACCAACATAAAAGACAACAAAACTTGTAACTGCCGACAAAAGAATACATGCCCACTAAACGAAAACTGCCTCCAATCATCGTTATCTACCGAGCCATAGTCATACGTAAGGATAGCAGCACTACTGAAAATGCATTGGACTCACAAAAAACCACACCAGGACAGGATACAGAAACCACACTGAAACATTCCTACACACAAAACCCAGAAACTCTACCGAACTCAGTAAACATATCTGGAACCTTAAAGAAAATAATATTGATTGTTTTTAGCTCAACTCGTAAGCGGGTGATATTCTATAAATCCTGAGATCTGAACTGGTGTCCGTTTCACGTTGAGTCGCTTTGCAGAACATCTCAAGATTCATTGCAATTTTTCACAAATATATCTCATTTTGCCAGCTGGGCAGAAATTTTGAGCGAAGACTTTGGTAACGACCTTTCGGCGATAAATTACATTTCTTCTCTCTTCTCTCCTGCTCTTAAATCACTTTCGTTTTTCCGAAAACATTTGGTCGCATTGGGAAAAACTGTGCCCTCTGTCTTAAGTACCACCCTCGGCCTACTGCCTCGGGCGGTATCCAAGACCTCAGGCGCAGTTTTTCTCAGTACGGGTCTCCCGGTTGGTGAATAACATATATTCACTTTATTTCATAGCGCATCCTTTCATCAAGATCACCCTACAAAGGAGCAAGTAAAAGATGCAACCTCTGCCTCAAAGAAATATTACTTATCATCTGCCGACCTGAAATTGTCGTCAGTCAACTAACGTAACGAAGTTGTGTCCTTATGCCACCACAGAAACAAAGCGCTAATGTGTAACAACTTAACAAAGCATTTAAATTTACTGCTACCCCTATTGTGCAATTTTTATGCTATATAAACGATGGTTCCTAATATTCTTGTCACTAAAATCCCCTGATGATTTAGTAGGGATGAAAGCATAGTCTTTGTATATTCCTAACTCAACAGATATGTATGTATGTATGTATGTATGTATGTATCTATGTATCTATGTATGTATGTGTGCATGTATGTATGTATGTATATATGTATGTATGTATGTATGTATGTATGTATGTATGTATGTATGTTGGCTATCTATCATCTCTTATCCAACGCGGGCTCGTGGAATAACTATTAAATACACTTAGATAGATAAATACATAAGTAGATCTATAACTAAATAAATGAATGAACTAAATTAAAGAAAAATATACACCGATATACACTAATATACGTGGTCTTAAACCAGGATGTTTAAAAGTAGTTAAGACAACTTACTTTTAAAATTGGGATTGCACTGTCCACCTCTGACGAAAGGAAGATTCCACAAAGCGCAGGAAATAGTTAATAAAACAAAACACATAGACGCTTCTGGAAGCCAGAAGTTACCCATCATCATGACAAGTTGATAAATTTTTATCTCGTTGTAGATCCTGCAGACGATATTTTTTTTTTTATTGAAAATAAGTACCAAGTTAGGATTATCACTAATGTATTTTATGTAGATTTATACACCGCGGTAGTTAGGAAAATGAAATCGAAAAAATTAGTTTAAAGTTTTTCTTCTTCGTCAACAGTAACGACAAAAACTAAAGCGAAAATTGATCATGACGAAGTTCACGTCAATTCAATTCAGCTAATCTTGAAGGTGATACAGTGTATCACGCATCGTACACAAATATTACCATAAAATTATTTATCCATGAGGAAAATTACCTCCCGTATTAGAATACGGTATTGCTTGGTTTGTCTGGAACTTTTTGCCCGCCTGGTTGATTCAGGTTGAAATATCATCACAAAATTATAAAGTGAATTGGCTTATGGAAGGATACAATGTACGTTAGCCCACCGTTGACAGAAATGTCGAGAAATTACAAGATGATGAATTGACTAATTGAAACTTCTTGAAGTTTATCATTTGTAGGTCCAAAAGCATATTTCCTTTCATCTCAAGGAATCTGAATCTTTCGCGACATTTAAAAGTGAGGTCGCTTCCTGCTTCGTTTCTCTGAAGCTGATAAAAAACGTTATGATTAAAAGAAAGTTTTCCTCCCTTTCAAAGTTGCGGCCCTGAAACGGTATATTATGGCGACAGTGTTTAATGTCACATTGTCATATGTTTGTTTTCTTAAAGACCGAAAAAAGTTTGTCTCTGCAGTGTTTTTTTCTCCATCATATGCTTGCCTCCGTTTGGGGACCGAAGTAATAATAAAATAGTGGGAATATAAATCGTAATTTTTTTCCGGATTGAAGGAAAATGTCAAATTGTTCGTCGTAAGCTAGAACTGATATTTTTTTTTCCCGGAAATAAGGAGTTAGCTTACCACGATCGAGTTCCATTTAAAATATACATTTTTAAATTTTCAGCAAGAGAATGCTGGCGACAAAATGACATCTCAGTAGTAGGCATAGGGCGGGTTCTGGCGCATTTTCGATAAAATTATCATGAATTCTCGTTAATTTAGCACTCACGGGTTTTTTGTCATTAATTTAGCGTAGCTTCACGCTAAGATATATTCTCGTTAAAGGATTGATTATGCGTCAATTCTATGCGTGAATTTGCGTTAATTTATTCGATGGGTTTAAATTTATCTCTCGTTAAAGGATGATTTCTTGGCTCAATTCTATGCGATAAATCTCGTCAATTTACTCGCTAAGGTTATTTCACGTTAATTTAGCGATGCTTCACGTTAACATATCTAATGTGTACTTAATATTTGGTCCTCATTCACTCTCAGTAAATTAATGTAGTTTTTACGTTAATTTCAATGTGTGGTTTGTGGTTTGGTTTTGGTTTTGGTTTTGACCCCATCATTAAAATTACCGTACGTTCACGATAATTTATTCAGACCGGTAATGCCCTATTGCATATGTGTTCACTCTGTCTGGAAGAATTATTCGTTTGTCATCGTCTGCTGAGAGAGCTATCTTGTTAATCTCTTCCATATACATCACATGCTTTCGGCTTCTGAGGTTGTTCATCTTCCGAAGCTGTGGTCCACCACCAAACAGGCATCTCTTATAGTCGTCGAAGTTGATCGTACGTTTAACAACACCTGTCTTCACCCCCTTGCACTTCTTCTCTTCCTTTCCCTCAAGCATCTTGTAGCTGTAAAGCTTCGCACGAAGACCGACGAATTCTTCGATAATTCTACCCCCACTTTCGTCTTTCATCATCCCCACCACTTTCTTGTTCACACCGGTTGGTATCCCGGAAGGATGATCTTTCGGAATGTTACTCCTGTCAAAATGTTGATGTACGTCAGAAGAAATATCTTTGTAGAAGTCATCGGTTTGAATCTCATAACAAAGAGAATCTGTGTCGGTGAAAAGAAGCTTTGCTCTATCATCTCCATACTTAGGTTTGATGTAATTGTAGTGAAAGTCATACATGAGTGTTTTGCTGAGATCTAGAATACTCATTCCGAGATACACCGGTTTATTGAAGAGAACTTGCGTTTTCTTCATCTCAATCGCACAGAGATTCTCGGAGAAGATCGTGCAATGTTTGAAGTTAACCTTATTCGCTAGCTTCTTCGCCTTATCGTCTGAGTTTACAAGTCTAACGTCAACTCGTTTCCTAATATTTTCGCACGTCTTACCGTAGCACGCGTTGTTCATTAGCTTGTACAGGTCCTTCTCGAAGTCGTTGTCAGCCAAAGTTCGCAGATCTGTATTCATGTCGATATAGCTCCTCATCCATGGACTCTCATCGAACCGGATGATACGATGAATCTTCCCAATCTGAATTCCAAGAGATTTGTAGAGCTTGAGCGTCTCGTGGTGAACTATGTACTTCTTCTTCTCGTTTAACGTACAGACCAGCTTTGGAACTTTGCCAATCATCAAGTTCTCAGGAGCAAGAGGATAGTCGTTGAAGTAATCGTGCCGCTCTTCAACGATGGGAGGCAAATCAACCTCGAGAATGCAAGGATAACCTTCCCATTCTTTGTACTCTTTCTTATCCGGCCAATTGAAGCCGCCTGTAGGCAGCGGCCGACGCATCGCGGCAGCGTAAAGGTTGTTTTCATCTACGTATACGATGAACTTTGAAGGTTGGGTGGGATCAAACTTCTCACCCATGTACTTGTTGTTACTTATTGCATGTCTTTTTGTGATCATACTAACCCCCCGCGAATGCCTTTCTCAAACATATGCAACATATCTGGGTCACTCAGTAATTCAAGCTTCACCCCAGTCTTCTTGAGACAAGCGTCCCAAGCCAACCCAGGCGCTGTGAAATACCAACAGGGGTCGAGATCATAGTTCTCCTTGCAGAGCTTTCGAAAGTTTTCAAACACATCGGCTAACAAAAGAACATCGCTTCGATTGTAAAGTTTGTGATAGTCACGCATCGTCTTCATTCGAAAGGTTTTCCATACATTCTGAGCATGGGTATAGTCTTCATCCGAGATACCGCTACCACTTAACACGGAGAAGAAAGCTTCTTTCGGTGGAAGCTCAGTCTCATCAAGCTTATCGATAGAGCTCATCCACTCGTAGGGATAGACGCCCTTTTTCTTCAACAGTTCAAGCTTTTCTCCATGGAAATATCTTTCAGTATTTACTAAAGAGTCACCCTTCTTGACGAGATTGTTCACGAGTTTATCAAGAGAGGAGGCCATGAATTTGAAGCTATCAATGAACCGCAATTCTCTCCTCACAACGACATTTTCTTTTTTTCTCATAATTGATATATTCATCCACCACAATATCTTTCGAAAAGCTGATATATTTCTCATCTGTGTTGGGAATGCAATTAATCTCACCTTCTGAAACGCCGAGATTTCTAACAAACAGATGCGCATCGTAGTTTGCCAAGTTGTGGAAGACGACAGGGACGAATTTTGGGCGGCTGAATCTAAGATTACAGATGTTATGCGCTGCTCCGCGAAATTTCCCAGTGTAGTGATCATGATCGCGCACTTTATCATCTTCGCTTTCGAATTTCCCCCCACACAACCAACAACACGTCGCATTTACAAACTTTTCAGCATCTGAACCTTCTGGAAGTTTGATCTTAGCTTTGTCTGCCGCTTCAAACATGTCAATGAGCAACTGCGCAGCTTTTTCACCTTTAGTCTTTCTTGCGTTTTCAATACATTTCGAACGACATTCTTTGTCATCGAACTTCTTGTAGTCGGGGTTGGAGATGGCACGAGCCTTATTTCTTTGTTGCATCGCATAAAATTCTTCTTCACCTGTGAAGATCATCTCTTTTGGTGGGTGGTTTTTGTATATGTCCTTAACCTCATCTTCAAGCATTTCAACGAATTTTTGCGCCACATCTTCATCCTCAGATTTCGCCACATAGGTCATCATCTTTGAATACTTATCGTCAAAATTACACTTGACATAGTAGACGAAAGACACAGGGATGTGTTGCTGCTTTTTCTCGGTGTAGCACTCATCAGGATTGGGTTGACATGTTTGAATAGGTTTGATGATCGATTCAAAATCAGCGTAGATCACGAACGGCAAATCCATCTTCTTGTGATGATTCTTAAAATAGAGGAAACTATCCTCCTTCGGCATCTTCTCTCTTACTGCGTCGTGATCCCGGCACAGTTCCTCATGAGTCTCAAGCAGCTTCTGAGATCCGAAGAAATTGAGACATCTCCTACAAAAGTATTTCTTCGCCTTCTTCTTTGAGACTTCGCTGGATATGAGTCGACTCAAATCCTTAATAAGGCAGTAGTGGGTTTTCTCACCTTCAGTGATGAAAAGAAGGTCAATATGAGTCTTGATACCCGAAGGGTCTACTTCACTCACCCTCAAGGGATTGATCCCACGATTCTCACTTGACCATGTGTAAACGTTAACACCAAGACCTGGATTTAAGCGCTCAAAGCGACCTATGCTCTTCAGCTCCATCGGAAAGTCAATCCCATCAAAATTAAGACGAAGCGCTTGCTTTATCAATATCTTTGAGACACGCTCTTGATCCTTCTCCACAGGATTCAACGCTCTCGCGATACGCCATTTGAAACATTTATCGTCTTTGTTTTTCATGTTGATTATGGCCTTTTTGTTCGCGAGATGTTGTGGTAGCGGAATATATGATGAGCCTTTCAGAGGAGTATATTTTACCGTGTGTAAATCTAATCCATCAACAGAATCTACAGTCCAACCGCTCCCATTTCTCGTAAACGTAGCCAAACTCTCCATCATCTTCTCAACACACTCTTGATAAATCTCCTCTCGGTCTGTGTCTTGAAAAATAATCTTTTGCGAAGAGTTAAATATCGCATCCTGTTGCACAGTCTCACCAGTCGCGATATTTGTCTTCACCATGTTACATCTCAGTACGAACTTCACCTTCAAATTCTTCTGTGTCAACAGAAATTCGACAACGGTTGGTTTCACAGCTTTCAGAAAATCTAATGGTGAAAACCCGCCAACTCCATCAATCGTGTACATTTTTGCGAAACCTCTCAAAGAAGACATGGCTTCAACAAGTTTGAAACGGTACTGACTATTCTTGTATAATTCGTTGATATGGTCTTTGAAAGATTTCAAAGCGTTATCAACATTTCTCGACGCGTTAGGTCGGTCGACTTGATCCCTTAACCACTCCCCCCAATCCTCTACCTTGTTTTTAGCAAATTCGACAGCCTTCTCAATCTTTTCAATCGTTTTTGGTGGTGGTGCTGGTGTTGGTTTTAATATATCTCCTTTTGGTATTTCATGCGCTGGTATTGGCGCGTCTAGTAGGGAGCCGCCTGTGTGATTCCAGACGAACTCGATTTTTCGATGCCTCTGCGGTTTGGAAACCACAGTAGCGGCTGACTGAATGAGCTTGATAAGCTCAGCTTTTTGAAGTTTTGAATAGCCGTGTAGCCCCTCTCTTTTACAAATTTGGCGAAGCTGCACAACTGTGTTTTTCTCCATGTTTGTCTGTATAATATTCTCTGTAAACCTTATCTTTAATGTGTTTTTCCTGACTCAATTCCAGTGAGGAAAATCAATTTTTTGATGGAATACCGTCAATCTTTTGACTTTTTCATGTAACCCTCAAATCTGAGGTTGTAACGTATTCCATCGATAACTATATTGTTTTTTGTCTCTTCAGTTTTCGCGATTTGCTTCCTTCCAAACCTTCCAGAGTTTATGTTGAAGTGTTTTGAAGCGGCATAGATTGAGGGGAAAACAAGCTCTTCTACAGGTTCATCGGAATCTGGCGATTCTACAGGTGTTAACATCACCCTTTTCCTTACACCAGGTAGGTGGATGTCTTTCGCGGGGAGGAGGGTTTTTGATCAGTTCAACCAACTCCTTCTTAGTCTTTTCGTAAAGACCTGGTATACGCATTTGTTTTGCCTTTACGAGGAGTTCGTTTTTCGAGAGAGTCTCGAGAGAAGCTTCGGGCGGATTTCTGATGTTAGCGATTAACCCTTCTTTGTTAAGTGAATACCATCCTTTCAATCTCATTTCTTTCGCCTTTTGCATTAACTCGCGCTTTGTAGGAGTGTCAAGCTCATCCATCTTGTTATCTTATATTAAACATCTCTTTAATTGCTTTTTCAAATTTTCTGAAGTTCGCTTTCATCAACCCACGAGTTGAATTTTTCGGGATAACCCACCCACTTAACAAGAGCTTTGCCTTTACTTTTTCGAATAACCTTATCAATACGGAAGACATCTTGCTTAGCTTTTATGAGCTCTTTTTCATAAAAAGAGCCCTTCATGTCCTCTCCGAGAAGATCCTTCAGTTTGTAAATGATCGGGTTGGAATACTGTATCGCATCAATGACAAAGATCTCCTCAGTCCAATTCGGTGTGTACCCCTTATCAAAAACTCTTCTCTTGTATTTGGAAATTCGTACCTGATCACCAACCGCAAACTTTGGTTTCTCTCGTGTTTCGCTCATCTCTTCACCGTACAGTTTCAAATAGACGGCGTTCTCATTCTTCTTTTTGGATGCCTCTACAGGTGTCATACCGATCGATCTATGTTTTGTATTGTTGTACTTCTCGAGAATCTTGGGCAGAATGTCGAGATATACCGTATTGTTTTGAATTGTGAATTGCTTCCACATCTTCGTTTTGATCGTACGATTCCATCTCTCACACACAGAAGATTTCTCTTCGTTCTCTGTTGAGTACAGCTCAACACCTTCAGCTTTCATTAGATCTTTGACAAAAGAATTGTAGTACTCCCTACCTTTGTCAACCCACATTTTCTTTGGTTTTCTCCCTTCAGCAAAAATCTTTCCGAATCCCTCCGCTACACTCTCACCCTTTTTATTTTTCAACGGTACAATCCAGCCATACTTACTGAAAATATCCAACACCATCAGCAGATACCGATAACCCTTGTTCCATTTTGAAAACTTTTGCATCTCCACCAAGTCAGAGCACCAGGTGTCATCGATACCGTTCACAATAACGCGTCGCTTTGTAAAGTTTTGCCTGATGGGTTTATGCAACTCATCAGCTAATTCTTCTTGCCACCCCTGGGGGTCAGCTTTCACTTCGACTTTTTTTTACCTCCCAAACCCAAACCGAGCTTCTGTTTGGTGTTGATGATGTTTCTCGCCGCCCAGTGACCCCACTGTCTTTGAGAGTATGGGATCGCATCGAGCTCTTTTACCATTTTACGATCAGCTGCATTCTTACACTCTTTCGGGTTTGGCTTGTTCGCACAAACGCTGTAATCAACGTCGTGTTGCATTGCGACAGCGTCACTTGAACCTGTTGGCGGGTCATAAATCTCAATAATCTTACCGGTCTTTGGATCAAACCTCAACTGCTTATCTAGATCGTTGTAGGGCCCCGTGTATTTATGCCCAGGGAGAGTCCAACCCGATTTTGGTTTCGGTAGTTTACCGATAGCTTTATGAATATCGAAGGATCCTCCTTCGTAAAGAGGGTGGGTCGGATCATTCACCCCGTCAGGTGCATACATCGACATTGGCAACATTTGATTTATATCATAAGCATTATACGCACTTCCGCTTCCGCTGATCTCCCTACTCATATCGTTAGCAAAAGAATCGAGCGCTTCATCAAGATACTTGTTTGCGGTCTGCTTCAACCTCCTTTTTGTAAAATCAGATGAAACAGCTTTCGCAAGACCTTGCTGAGCCATGTTAGCAATCCCCTTCAAAGCCATCTCACCCAATGAAGTGCTGGTTCTCCCTACATCTTCAAAGAGCGCCCCGCCTTTTTTTTTCCTCCAGTAAAAGTCACCTTCGTTATGCCACATTCGGCACATTTAGATTTTATCATCAGTCGACCATTTTTCGCAACCTCCTGCCTCTCACTCCCCGGTACAGACTGAGTCTGTTTTCGCTGTTTGACACAATAACTCTTCATCTCGAACAATATATATTATAGTTCTATAATTTCTCATCGAAATTTCGAACACATGAATTTTTCGTTTTGTCGAGGAAAAGGAAATCATAAGGTTTTAATTTGGAAAACTCGTCAACAACGAAACAATTTTCATCTGCGATCAGTTTTCGATGTCGATTAGTTGGTGGGGTATAGACAATCATATGTGAACAATTCAGCCGGATGTCTACAGGTGTCTTGTGGTACGACTGGGATAGGTATACCGGGGAGATTTGGTGATGTCGACCATCAATGAAATGCTTGAGGATCTTATTCTGGGTCTCCTTCGGGGCTGTGATCAAGTCATCAAAAATCACCACCTTTCGTCCCTCGCTGGGGTACTCGGTTGTATCAGGGATTTGAGAAGGATCCATGAGATTTAAAATCTCATAACCTATTTTTTGTGATTGACGATGCATGATCCTCGCAAGGTCCTGAATCAAATCTTGATGAATGTTTGGAGTATAGATGTATATTTCATCGTATACGACCAGCGGTCTCCTTAACATATAGCAAAGAGTGTTTGTTTTACCTGAACCAGAAGGACCCGCGACCAACATCCTGTACTCCTCATCGAGATAGTCGACACCGGGCACTTTTCTTTTTCGAGTACTACTCTCCTTAGCCAATTTAGGAATATTAACCATGCTTCAGCTTTTACAATTAGCTACTATTACTAGTAGCTGAAAATGTATGTTGGTTTTTGGGAATAATTGTCGAAAAGCGAGGATGGCGCTTATCACAAAAATAAGCGCCAACGATGTAAAAAAGCGATGGGGATACATATTTCAAAAATAAGCGCCAACGATGTAAAAAGCGATGGCGCCCGCTTAATTTTCAAATAAGTCCCACCCTCGCTTTTACTTTTTTTGGATTTTTTTTCTCTTTGGTAGTAGTATAACACACAAGAATCACAAGTATCAAAAATGTCTCTCACATCTTACAAAAATCTTAGCAAAGATAATGTTATTTTCGAGGAGGCTGCTACCAACAAACACGGTCACCAACGCATAAACATCCAGGCAAAGCACGACTGTGGGGAAAATGCGCCGGGACCGTTGGTGATATTATCCCCTCTTCGCTTCTCGTTTGGCGTGCAGGCGACTCTGAATAAGGCGGGTGATATCACGGGATATTCGCTCCCTATATCTATCTGGGATGCGTTCGAAGATGAACCAACACAAAAAGAGTTTGACTTCTATGCAGCATTGAAAGCACTAAAACATCTCTGCCGTGATCATCTTGAGGAAGTTTACGAGCCAGAAATTGCTGGAATGATGAAGTTTCCTTTAGTTGAAAAAGAAGGGAAACCCCCGATACTCTACACGAAGCTCATGTACTCTGAAAAGACTCAGAAGATACACACTCTTTTCCACTCAAAAGAGAAATCAAAAGAGAATCCTCACGATTACCTAGATCAGTACTGCAAAGTAAAGATGTCCATAGTGGTCGATAGTATCTATTTAACCGACGAAACCGTATCGGTTCAGCTCAGGTTGCATGATGTGTTTGTGAGACCGCTTCCGCAGAGGATGCCGTTGGTCACCATTTCTGAGGATGAACTCGAAGAAGATGAAGAATATGAACTCGAAGATGAAGAGTAGGCTGGTCTAATACCCCGTTTTTACTAACATTTTTTTTTATGAGGAACTCATAAAAAATGGCTAACGCAAGCGTATTCAATTTCAATCATATCGACTACACTCTCGGGGAGGAGAAGATCAAAGAGCTCAAGGCTCTATACAAACACTACCACAAGAAGTGGTGGTATGCAAGGAAGGTCTTCAAATGCTTCAAACGAAAGAGTCTTCTATGCAACCTGGGGAGTAGTTTTCTCATAGTTGCTGGGGGAATTGCTGGAGGAGTGACCTTGAATCCAATCATGCTAGGTGTAATATCTGGTAGTGGTCTCCTTCTCAAGACCTTCACAGATGTGAAGAAGTTTGATCGAAAGATAGATATGTCCATGTTCGCCTATACGACATACGAGAAAATATTAACAGAGCTGAGATCATACCTGAGAGGGAGAAGTTTCGACAAAGTATCGTTTCTCAATGAGGTGAGGCTCATCGATGATACGATAACAGATTTGTGCCCAATGTTTCACTCAAGCATAGTAAAACAATATGAAAAACGCTTCGGTGAAGCTTGAGGCCTAAAGGTGCTTTCCTTTTTCGAAACGAAAAAGGAAAAAAAGGACTTAGGCCTTAGACCTCTTCTTCGAGTTCATCTTCTTCATCTTCTTCATCAGATGAGAAGACGGCTAATGCTTCTCTCTGTGATAGCGGTTTCACTGCCGCATCGTTCACTTTGATCTGTAATGAAGCGATATTATCACAGATGATAATCGAATGGATGATCAGCGCAAGCTTGCATTCACAGTATTCATCAAGGTAATCGATGGGATCCGCTTTTCCAAAGTGTGTGTGAAATAGTGTGTTTATCTTCTGGGTCTTCTGCGAGAAGAACAGCTTGGGATAAAGAAATAGACCATTAGACTTTCTATAAACGGAAGGGATTAGATCATAAATATAAGGACATGGCCTAGGTTCGAATAATTTTCTTATATGATTATCGCATAGTTGAAAGATATCATTAAAAAAAGCGATAAGCTCACCCTGTCTAGAGGTTGGTTTATTCACTTTATTACGAAGGCATACGGGCATGGTGTAGCCGGTGAGTTCACCAGATTCTTTATCCAAACACTCTTGTACCCGAGGTAGAATAAATATATGAAAATCATATATTGAACTGCGGTATTTGATACGTATGATGCACGATCCTCGCAGTAGATAGCGCTATTTAAGCAATAGCGAAATTCAGACCTGAAAAAAATCAGGCCTGTACGGGACTCGAACCACTGACCTCTGCGATACTAGTGCAGCGCTCTAACCAATTGAGCTAACAAGCCAACTGAGAGCAGGCCGTTAAGTTGATTCGTAATGAACCCGTGAAAGTGATAAATGAGGTAGAATAAATATATGAAAATCATATATTGAACTGCGGTATTTGATACGTATGATGCACGATCCTCGCAGTAGATAGCGCTATTTAAGCAATAGCGAAATTCAGACCTGAAAAAAATCAGGCCTGTACGGGACTCGAACCACTGACCTCTGCGATACTAGTGCAGCGCTCTAACCAATTGAGCTAACAAGCCAACTGAGAGCAGGCCGTTAAGTTGATTCGTAATGAACCCGTGAAAGTGATAAATGAGGTAGAATAAATATATGAAAATCATATATTGAACTGCGGTATTTGATACGTATGATGCACGATCCTCGCAGTAGATAGCGCTATTTAAGCAATAGCGAAATTCAGACCTGAAAAAAATCAGGCCTGTACGGGACTCGAACCACTGACCTCTGCGATACTAGTGCAGCGCTCTATCAGCTCTATCATCTATCTATCAGCGCTTCGCTCTCTGCGATACTAGAGCGCTGCACTAGTATCGCAGAGGTCAGTGGTTCGAGTCCCGTACAGGCCTGATTTTTTTTTTTTTTTTTTTTTTTCAGGTCTGAATTTCGCTATTGCTTAAATAGCGCTATCTACTGCGAGGATCGTGCATCATACGTATCAAATACCGCAGTTCAATATATGATTTTCATATATTTATTCTACCTCATTTATCACTTTCACGGGTTCATTACGAATCAACTTAACGGCCTGCTCTCAGTTGGCTTGTTAGCTCAATTGGTTAGAGCGCTGCACTAGTATCGCAGAGGTCAGTGGTTCGAGTCCCGTACAGGCCTGATTTTTTTCAGGTCTGAATTTCGCTATTGCTTAAATAGCGCTATCTACTGCGAGGATCGTGCATCATACGTATCAAATACCGCAGTTCAATATATGATTTTCATATATTTATTCTACCTCATTTATCACTTTCACGGGTTCATTACGAATCAACTTAACGGCCTGCTCTCAGTTGGCTTGTTAGCTCAATTGGTTAGAGCGCTGCACTAGTATCGCAGAGGTCAGTGGTTCGAGTCCCGTACAGGCCTGATTTTTTTCAGGTCTGAATTTCGCTATTGCTTAAATAGCGCTATCTACTGCGAGGATCGTGCATCATACGTATCAAATACCGCAGTTCAATATATGATTTTCATATATTTATTCTACCTCATTTATCACTTTCACGGGTTCATTACGAATCAACTTAACGGCCTGCTCTCAGTTGGCTTGTTAGCTCAATTGGTTAGAGCGCTGCACTAGTATCGCAGAGGTCAGTGGTTCGAGTCCCGTACAGGCCTGATTTTTTTTTTCAGGTCTGAATTTCGCTATTGCTTAAATAGCGCTATCTACTGCGAGGATCGTGCATCATACGACTCTTGTACCCCGAAGGAAAAAAGAGTGGGTGTTTCGATCACGAGTGGCCCCGCTGTATTTTCACCTCCTCCATCTTTTGTTTTTATTCTAATGATTGTGTGTCCATGTTGGTTGACTACTTTATCCCAAAAGATAATGTTCGATTCTATACTTTTGATACTAGTGAGTTGCATGCCTGCGGTACTTATGTTATTACTACCAAAACAAAAAACTTAAACCATTTTTACATCACTTCCTCATTTGAAACGAATGAGGAAAAAACCGTCTAAGCTTCTAGACTAGCTTTCGAATTTCAAATGAACCGTAAGCTTTTCCTGAGAAATAGGAGTCCGTTAGTTGCATTCGAATTCTCGTGTTATCAGCTGTTATCTCAAGGATTCGATGCACATTAACCTGGGTAAACGAACCGCCTTTCACGTAAGATCTATCAAGCTCTGCCCAAGTGGTACCCGAATCTTCACTCTTTTCTATAGTGAAGACGCGACCATTCAACACAAGGTCACTGTATACGATTTTATATATTCCTTTCTTCACGATTTGTAGCTCTCTTCCGCTGTTGTGAACAGAGAAGAAGTTGGTGTTGTAGCCTCCCCCGGAGGCAGGTGGATAGCATACAATGTCGCTCGCCGTTGAGCTTAATCTAACATTTTTGTTGTTTTGATGCGCTACACTCTTTACGAAGAGTAAAACGGGCTTCTCATCCACATACTTTTTGGTTACGGCTGAAGAAGGGAGAGTTGGTTCCTGTTCGAGTGTAAGGGCGGAATTAATGTGAACTCCACCATTCACAAAGCTGTACCACGCCGTCCAAGCCTCTTTTGGCAGAGTCGCGTGATAACCGTGCGATCCGTACACGATTATCCAAATCGGTAGCGTGTTATCGTAGGCCTGTCCCTGCTTATTCTTCATTACGATATCCCACATTAGGTAATTGGGTGAAGCGTTGTTGTGCTTTGTGACATGGACCAACGAGATGATGTGATTTGGAAATCTGTTTGTTCTCTGAGCGTTCACAGTTTCAACACTACTGGTTGCTGTTAATGTTATGCTGCTAGCGTCGATTTTTGAAGATTCGTAAATCAACTCGCACACAATAGTGTATTCAGAAATCGCTGCGCTGTAGAGATTCACACCGAACCGAGAAGAGTAGTAACCCTTAGAAGTGTCCAAACTCAGATCAAACGGTTTTGTCCTTGGGTTTGTGGGGTATAATTTCTTGGCGTCGGTTATAGATTTGCCTACCAGGTCGTCCTCATCAGACCAAGATGCGTTACTAGCCATGATATACGATAAGTCGTTACTGAGCTCTGCCGGGGCTAAGTTGTGTGAGAGACGGTCTTCGACAAACTTTCTGTTCACCAGTTCATTGTCGGCTGTGGCTGAATGAGAAGATGTAACTTTGTTTGAACCCATCGCAAGATCACCTGTCATGGTATCACCAGCTTTGTTGACTTTTGTGTTGGCTAAATTTGTAATATTTGTAGAACAGTGATCAACATATTTCTTTGACACAGCTTCATCGTTATCTGAGAAGGTGTCTGGTAGGTTCACGATTTTACGTTTACGTGCGTCTAAGGTTTGCTTGTCGTCAAGGTTGCGAAAGCTCGGTATTCTCTTCTTTGTATTGTCAACGTATACTTGAGTAGCATTGCTGAGACATGTAATATCGAGAAGGCCT
The DNA here is from genome assembly GCF_964205215.1 of Stylophora pistillata. NCBI lineage: Eukaryota > Metazoa > Cnidaria > Anthozoa > Scleractinia > Pocilloporidae > Stylophora > Stylophora pistillata. The sequence continues at coordinate 2,573,518 of NC_142519.1, forward strand.
TGCAGATGGCGTTTAATCGATCCCGCTTCATATCGAGATACGAGAGTGTTCGAGTTTTCGTAAGTAGGTTGTTGAGCTGTAGTCATATTCAGGTAATTTTCTCTCTTTGTGTTAATCACATCTTTACCATTCATATCGAGGTTAGCTGTCATCTTCTGTGTACCATCCAAGAGCAAAACAGATGCTGTATCCGCTTTGCCGCTTAGGCCGTTCAACACAGTTGATGAATCGGCCTTTTTCGCCAATTCGGTGTTGAGTTTATTCTCATTCACAGCCGCTGTACCGTTGAGCGGTTGATCGCTTAGTCCTGTGACCTGGCGGTCCGCCCCGTGTGCGCTTGTGAAAGTTATCGCCTTCTTCAAATCCGAAAGATCGATGCTAGAACCGCCTGAACCACCACCAGAACCGGCAGGGCCTCGGGGGCCTCGTGGTCCCCGCGGGCCGGTGGCTCCGGTGTCGCCTTTGTCTCCTTTCGCTCCGGCAGGTCCGGTAGCTCCGGTAGCACCGGTATCGCCTTTATCACCTTTGTCTCCTTTCGCTCCGGCAGGTCCTTGTGGTCCCGCAGGTCCTTGTGGCCCCGGCAGGCCCTCTTGAGCCGGTATTGCTCTTTGCTCCAGCAGGTCCTCTTGAACCGGTATTGCCCTTTGCTCCAGCAGGTCCTTGTGCACCGGTAGGGCCGGCTGGACCTTGCGATCCTTGTGCACCGGTAGGGCCGGCTGGGCCGGCTGGACCTTGCGGCCCTTGTACTCCGGCAGGGCCGGCTGGGCCGGTGGCTCCGGCTGGTCCTCGTGCACCGGTGTCACCCTTATCACCTTTAGGCCTGGGAGGACCTTCAGGCCCTTCTTTGCTCGCCCCTTCTTGTCTGTGATCGACGTTATGATAACCGTCAGAAAATCCCATGTTTGTCTTTGTAACCTCTTCAGATAATTTGAAGAGGTTTTTTTGTTGTTTAATTCAAACAAAGGGTGTGGTGAAGTACTTTACGATAAATCTCTCATTTGACAAGGTATCGCTGTGTGATAGCGGTTTTGTCACATCGTCAAAGATAGCGTACAAACTCTGATGAGCTAGAGAGGGTTTCAACCTGCGGGTTACCTCATTCAAAAAGTACAGGCAATAATAACCGCACAACACGCTCAACAATGCTTGATATTGTGTATTGTTAAATGCGAAGTTGATGCCTTCGGTGTTAGAAAGCGATACAATCTCTTGTGGTGGGTGAAGACCGAACGAGTCAAAATATAAGATGAGATCAGAACCGAAAAACATCGCTACCCAGTGTGAACCGCTTTCGTGTGACTCGTTCAAATTAATGACGTAAGAGTGTCCAGGTTTACAATGTTTTATGTGATCTCGAGAGATAACTCCAGCAAAGTTTTGTATCTTGAGATATTTGACCCACTTCTCGATATCGTGGTTTGTTATCGGTACATTTTTGAAGGGTGGTTTCAGAAAATTGAGTCAGTTTGCTAGACATAACGTCTCGTAGTCACGTGCGTCGAACGTGACTACGAGACGTTATGTCTAGCAAACTGACTCAATTATCGAACACGTTCCTGGCCTCGGCCCGCAAAATTTCATCACAAGGTTTCAGAAAATGTCCCCTAATATCGGTATCCCGTTTAATGGAGAGTTTTTTCCCAGCAAGAGACCTTCTCCCTTCTGTTTTTTTTTACCTCTTCCACGGCTAATCGCTGTCACAGGTCCATCTAACTGTGGTGGGAAGTATATCGGTGGCGGTGCTCCTTCCCAATACGGTCTGTTTTGTAAAGCTCCCCCGGTGGCGCCACCGGTGCCTGGTGGTCTGTTTTGCATCCCTCTCTCTCTGCTTTTCACACCGCTTCCGGTCAACGCCTTGAGTACTAGCGGTATTCCGATTGAAGCGAGAAGTGTACCGAGAAAACCGCCTGATTGCACCTTCGTTGGCTTGATTATCAAATTTCCACCGGATTGGAGCGCATTGAGGATGTCTTTCTTCTGTTTCTCTGTGAGAAAATCCTTATAAGCTATGAGCTGTTCAATTTTCGAGTTTGGTACTAGAAAACCGCCTGATTGAGTCCCAGCACCGAGAAATTTGTCTGTGGTGAAATTGCCTATACTTGTGAGCGCTCCTGTCGCCAATCCTGGGGCGACTTTCGATAATAGTTTCGTAGCAGTCGGTATTACTTTAGGTAATACTTTCGAACCAAGCGCTAGAAGAGAAGAGAATAAGCTACCGCCTTCCTGCGCAACCTTAGATAATTGAGTTTTCGATATTTTGAGATCAACACCTTTTCCAGCAGATGCTGCTTTGCGGATCTTGTTGATCTGTGTCTACGTAAGCATCATCTCATCGGGGCCGCTCAACGCATTGTGTGAGAGGCGTAGAGTGATTTCCGAATTCTCGTTGATTGCTTTAGCAAGCTTTTTTCTCTGATTTTCACTAAGTGATACTCCGTGAGGGTGATAAGTTGTCATGTTTTTATAATACGGTTCGTATTATAAATTTCAGAAAAAAGACGAAAAGTCAACCTAAGTTCTGACCACTGCCTTCCCGGACATAGATTCAATACTAACATCCCCTTCGTTCAAAATAAGCGCATAGATGTGATAGTCCGGGTTGGTGTTGTTGTTCAGAGAATACTCGAAATCCAATCCTGTTGTAACTGTTAGCAACTCTGGCTTCTGTTTTGTGAGGTCAAAATACAAGAGCCCAAAGAGATCCTGAAACTCCTTCAGATCGATGGCGGGGCCGATGAGCTCGTTGCTTGTAAAATCTGAGTAGGCCGCAAGCCTACTCCATGCGCGTGTGATTTCGCTGTTTGGATCCAGCTGGGTATCAGGGTATCGCTCACCGTTTTCAACCTTGAGTTGAGCTTTGGTAAAATATCGCGCGTTAGCTATATTGTACGTGTTGAACGTGAGCATATTTTGCTCCTGGTCTGAAAACTTTGAGGCATTCACCACCCAAACGAACACATGTCTCGGCCTTCTCACAGCGTTGGACATCCGAAACGTCCCCGACCCCTGTCGAAGCGGATTCGAAAAGACGATCTGCTCTTTCAGATAAGTCCATGTGTGGGGTTTGAGATAATTACCCATATATGCCTTAACCCCAAGTTCGTTGAATTTGATGATAGGCACCCATAATTTGAACTTGGTTACGATGTAACGTCCCGCGGCGGCGGCATTCGATCTGAATAAGACATTATCATCGCTTTCAAGCCTAACATCAAATGAAACTCTTCCGTTGGGGGCTAATTGTTCCTCCAGAGAGTCGAAAAAGCCAAACCTGTTAAGCGGTAGGTGAATGTTATTTTCCGCACCTGTGGCGAGAAGAGCCTTTCGTTTGGCAAAGCCTTCGTTATAAGCTGCGTTGTCTGTAGATGCAATGTTTTGCGCGTCTCCAGTAAGTTGGAGGGTTGTATACTTCTGGATCACAGCTCCACTGCCAGTGTCCTTGTAAAAAAACTACCGGGGGCCTACCTTCCTCGCATGTTCATCGGTCATTTCTGTGAGATTTTTCACATTCACCGCATGATTTGCGTTTGGGAGATCGAGCGCGCGTGTACTGTCGAAAGAGATTTTGATGTCTTCAATTAGACTGAAACCTCCGTTGATAATAGCGGCGGCATCAGCGGCACCGTAAGTGGTGTTGTCCATCTTTGTGAGCTTGACATCCATTTCGAAATATGCATTATACCAGTCGACAGCTGTTTCAGAGGCCGTAGTAGTATCTACGGTAAATTTGTAGCCGTCTTTCTGCTGATAAGTGTTGTTGGCTGGCGCTGATTGCAGCGGAGTATCGAGTTCATAGCTGCGAAATTCATAGCCTTGGGCGTATTTTGGTGTACGCATCGATGACATGATGATTGATTTTGTTAGAGAGACAAGATTTTTTTATTACAAAAAAAGTTCAGCGAAGTCTGAAAACACACCCGAGGGTTCTTTTTTATTTTTAGTACTTTTAGTACTAGTACTACGTACTGAGGGTGATGGCGACACTTTTTTTGTCCACTCTTTTTGGAGTAGCTTTACAAGCTGTTCTCCTTTGTCTTTCTTTACTTCACCTTGTGTGACTAGCGGTGGCGGTGTGACTTCGAGAACTTTCTGTGGCGTGACTTGCGGTGTGACTTCAGCGCTTCGTGTTGTAAATTTATCATAGATTTTCTCACCGAGTAATTGCCCCCTCTTCTCTCCGATTTGCTCCGCTCCTTTCTCAAGCGCTTTCGTTGCCGCTTTCGTTGCAAGCTCCTTCGCAGCTTTACCTGTGACCTTCGCAGCTACTTTCGAACCGACACTTTTGAGAGTGTCGAAAATTCCTTCACCTTCTTGAAGTGAGTAATCATCATTAATATTTTGTAATACGATTTTGCCGGTGATGGCATCTCTTTTCATTTGCTTTCGAACCATTTTTATTTCATGCTCATGAAATAAATTTTCTATGTTTTCCTATGTTTGGGTCAAACCTCATCACAGGATTGAATGTTGTTGTGAAATCGTGGCTTGGCCCACGCGAACAATTCAAAGAGCTCAGGTTTAGCGGTGTTGGAGATCTATGAAGCGATACTTCTTGCTTCATCATTTTCAACATTTCCTTATTCAATTCTACTAATTCTGAAAGTTTATCCATTACGTTAGATGTTTTTGTATATAGGCTGAATAATCTTCTTTCGAAATTTCGTTCTTCTTAACGAGATGCTCCAAAATCTCAATCACTTCGTTACGTAATTGGATAGATGAGTTGCCTGCGTCTATAGAGCCTGTTAATTTCTTTAATCTGTCTTTCAGATCTTTGAAATCGGTAAATATAACCCCTCCAGTCATTTTCGCTTTCCCAGACGTTTTGTGCATCGGAAGGTTAGCGAGTTTGGTGGGATCTTTGAATATTTCCATCGATTTTTGTGAGTAATTCATTTTCGGATTAAATCTCTTTGTCAACAGATCGACGATGCTTTTGTCACCCTGTCTTTCATAAACAACAGAACCGGTTGAAGGGCTGATCGCTTCAACCATCATTTCGTTTAAGAGTCGAGTGGGGTTGATCAAGAGACCGCCGAATTGTCCGTTGTTATCAATCTTGTAAGCGTTTCGCTTCTTTTGCATGTATTTACGCTTTGAGTGGCCCTTGCCCTGTTGCGTGACAAGTATTTTCTCTCCACCCGAGAGTAAATTAATGCGGTCGGCATATTTTTTCAACGTGTCGATCTGTTGCATATTATCGATTTTATCCTTATTTTTCTCCTTATTCTTCGAGAGACCGGCCTTCACATGGTTTGCTCTCTTGATTTTATCAATCAAATCTATCTGGAGCCTATCATGATCGAAATCCTTCTTGAGTATTCGTTTGTATGCATCATTCGGTGCGGGAAAGCCGCTCTTTTGAATATATTCAAGTTCGTCTTGACTAAAGCCGATATTAGGGTCAGGGACTTTTGTTTTCGGTTTAGGAGGTGCTTCAAGAGCTGTGGGAGAATCTGGTGGTGATTCAGCTCCTATAGAGCTGTCTAGCTCTTTGAGAAAAGATAGATCTTGAGTGATAGCCTTTTGATTTTCATCCAATTTCGGAATGAGCTTGTTTTGTTGCTCGTCTATTGTTTGTTTGACCTGTTTAACCTCGTCTGTGATCGGTTTGAATTCTTCCTCGCGTTGGAGAGCAAGACCTTGTTTAGCATCGTTAAATGCTTGCACGGTCTGTCTGATTTCCTCCCTTTTTCGAGCGTTTTCGAGTTTGAGATCTAAGTTTCTTGAAAAGGCAGCGATATCCATGATGAATATTTCTTAGTGGGCAAGATAATTTTTTTGATGTAAAACGTGATGTGAATAAATTAAATTGATTATTGCGCTCAGGTTTTTTATTACATCGTAATCATGAGGTAATCATGAGGTACTACTTACAAACAAAAGAACGCGCAACGCGAATCACGAGGCGCCACTTTAGATACAATGGATCATGTGATAATATCACGTGAAAGACAATAGATTGCATTCCAGACGTCCCTAGTAACGGAGATGCCAAAAATAAATTTTTGAAGCCAGTTTCAAACCCTGGGTTACTAGGGACGTCTGGAATGTTTCTTTTGTTTTGCACGTGATCAGCCCATTGTTTGCGGTTTATGCAAATCAGTGTTCACATGCTACACTTTACACGCGAGACCGGCGCGTTACCTTCACGAATGATTACATCATAGATTACATCATCACATCTAGTCTGTCTGATTCAAATTTGCATAAAACCGCAGACAGACAGTCACGCAATTAACGTAAAAACTACATTAATTTACTGAGAGTGAATGAGGACCAAATATTAAGTACACATTAGATATGTTAACGTGAAGCATCGCTAAATTAACGTGAAATAACCTTAGCGAGTAAATTGACGAGATTTATCGCATAGAATTGAGCCAAGAAATCATCCTTTAACGAGAGATAAATTTAAACCCATCGAATAAATTAACGCAAATTCACGCATAGAATTGACGCATAATCAATCCTTTAACGAGAATATATCTTAGCGTGAAGCTACGCTAAATTAATGACAAAAAACCCGTGAGTGCTAAATTAACGAGAATTCATGATAATTTTATCGAAAATGCGCCAGAACCCGCCCTATGCCTACTACTCATCTCAAGTTCCATAGCAAAATCCATTACCTAACGAGAGAATTTGGCGTTGAATTTCACGCAAGAACCGATAATGTTCGAATAGCGAGGTAATTCGTGCGATATCGGTTGTGAAGTGCAATTTAGCACGGAATTCACCCGTCTGGTAACGGGTTTTCCTTGAAAACAGCAATAAAATTCAAGATAGATGTCTGAACTCAGTATTCAATGCATTGAAGTCTTCATTTTCTTCTGTAACAACACAACGACAGCCTTTATTATCTTTAGTTGAGGTTTTATATAATGATCTATTTATTGTGGGAAAAGAGAATGCAAATAAAATGGTAATTTCAAAACATTTTGAATAGAAATTCTATAAACTTACCTTAGGGTTTAGCGACGAAACTTGTTAATATACCACGTATGAGGAAGTAGTGAAAATGGTAATAGGAAGTCCAAGAGAATATTGTGCGTGCAACCCTGAGTTAAAATAAACTGTCATATGAAGCGGTATTTCATTACTAATAGAAAAGAACTCAGCAGATATCTTATGAGGAAAGTGAGGGTTGAAGTGACAAGTCTCAAGTAATGAGCCAATTGCAAACTCAGACAAGATCGAGGATTATGTTTGCAAGGCCTGTCTTTTGGCAGCAAATTCTAGAATACTATTGTTAATTAATTCGTAGACTGGTATGTTGTAGATAAGAGTAAAAAACAGAAAGATGTAAGCACACGCCGAGGAACGATGCGTGCGTGGGAAATCGCTTTGCGCGTAGGTTGCTGCACGCAACAAGAACAGGTGTTTCTTCCAATGTTTTATTCCATATTGACACTCGGCTTTCTTTTGGTGGGAGTTTCTTTAACACATTTCTAACAGAGAGGTCCTAGAATGTGATTGCAGCGTTTCGAAGTGGAAAGTGCAAGTCCATTTTTCCTTGACTCCTAGCTATACGGACTAGAAAAAACTACTGAGAAATTGAAAGATATATCCTTACTTGAACTTGAACTTGAACTTTAAACTACTGATTTCTGGATTTACAAATGACATTTTGGTTTTTTGTGGCAAGAATGAGAGGACCTATTCTGGAGGGATAAAATCCCTGGGAATCACACACAATCCTGTGATTTTTTTCCTACGGAAGGACAATCATTGAGTGGATCACACTTCAGCTCATCTCTCGCTATTTCTCCAAAAAACTGCTTTCCGCTTTTAGAAGTTATGTGCTGTGATAGTGTTTTCTCACGCGAGGTCCGACTCCGTTAATACAACCTTACAGTATCAGCGAGTCCGTCAGTGACAAATTTGACTAAGAATTATAAGCGATGAACAAAAGAGAGCATTTTGGCAGTATTGAGAAAACCGAAAAAAAACAAACAAACAAACAAACAAACATACAAACAAACCAAAGAACCAGTGAAAAGTGAAGTCGAAATGTGGCCCTGTATTGGGCAGGATCACACATTAATGGCTAACCGATTGTTCAGGATAAAAGTTTTTGGGAGGCTTCCATATTTACAGCGAGTCGATTGTGTATGCTATCTTGAGAGCGTGGTTTTTTATGTCCAACATATGGCGTATAAGAAAATTAGGTGTATAGGAAAATACATAAGGCGTATAAGAAAATATCTGCCCTTTGAAGCTGCAAAGTCATCAGTGAAATATTTTGTTATAAGCAGAATCGACAACTGTAATGCAAAATTATATGGTTTGCCTGCTATACACGTTAATAGGTTACAGCGCGTTCGAAACGCTGCCGCCAGGTTACTGACCACGGTTGGTGACGCAGGCTTTAAGCGGATTCGCTTCACAGTGGCCTAAGAAAAAGAGCTATTGAGAGAATCATGCGCCCATGAACTGTTTTTCATGTGGCTTACACTTGTTGATTTGCGCCCTTGTAGAGTTAAACCTCGATTATCCGGACCTCGATTATCCGGATTTCTCGATTATCCGGACTAGCTTTTCTGGTCCCCTTTTTTCATGAATATTAATTAGGCACATTTATTATCCATAGGAAAGCTATCATACGCCTAACTGAGTTATAAAATTCCAGTCAGAACTGAATTTGTTTCGCATCAAAAGACAATTTTGGGCAAGGTTATTTCCCGAGTGATCTTAAACGCGCCTAACACGCACAGTAGTAAATTGTAATCAGAAATGGCTTATGATTGTGGTTCATTCATGCATGATTCTTGATTAAGTGTTACGGTTTACAAATGTATTCAGTAATGACTCATTAATATTAATATTTTCCATTATCCAGACTCTCGACTATCCGGACTATTCGGGCCAGTCCCCAGTGATCTGGATAATCGAGGTTCGACTGTAGTGTGCAGAATCTCTTCGTGGCTTAATTAGAGAACTAGTTAGACGCTTCTCTGTGTTGCGCACTAGCTCTTGACAAACAATGACTTTTACGACTTTACGCTAAGAAAGAGGTATATCAGATTTGTATGATGTTTTTGTATATTGTACACTTGTAAAGCGAGCTGTCCCAATCCATCCCTTGAAGAGCGAGAGAAGAAAAACGGTGTGTCATGTTTGCTTGTGATATGTGTCTTCAGAGCTCTGTAAACTTACCTTGTGCGCAGAAAATGGATGGTCCAAAAGAAAATCGAAATGTAGCGTGCGCCCACACTTATAGTGCGCTTATCTTCCTATGTTAGACGGAAGAAGTTCATGCTCATTTATCTAATTCGTATGAGACGAGTCAAGTATCCTTGAGACGATTCGATTCGATCCGTGAAAATCGTGGAGATTCATCAAGATTTAACAACCTTCATCCACTAACCTCAGACGCTTAAGTGTTCATACAGTGAACACATAGACTTAACTGGTGTCATACTTGGGTGTCGATCTGGCAGCTATAAAGTGGTTCTTGTCGTACTTAAGTGGTCGAACGCAGAGATGTAGTGTAAGTGGAAAACTATCATCTGCTCGTACTTTCAGTTACGGCGTGCCTCAGGGTAGTATATTGGGTCCTCTGCTATTCTTAATTTACGTTAATGATCTACCCAACTCCCTGCGGGGCGCCGTATCAAGAATGTTTGCCGAATACACCAATCTTACGTTATCTGCTATGACGTTAACAGAGCTTAAGCTAGCTCTAACCCCTGAATTAAATAACCATAGCTGTTGTCTGGAAGCTAACAAGCTCAGTCTATGACGTTGCTAAAACAGAGCTAATGACTGTTGGATCAAGTTGGATCAAGTCGATAAGACTCAACTCTCTTAGGGTAAGCACGTTGAAGTGATTTGTACCAAATTCTCTTCTGCTCTAGGCGCCCTAAAACGTGTGCGGCATTTTATATCCAAAGAAACTGCAATTCAAATTTATAACGCTTTAATTATGCCTCATTTTGATTATTACTACCGTCTGAGACTGTTTGAGTGGTTACTTGAGTGATAAGCTCCAAAAATTACAGAATCGTGCAGCCAGATTTATTACTAAATCACCGTTTGATACGAGCTCAAACCTCCTTCTCCCCAACCCTCGACTGAGAGAGGCTATCTCTTTGACGAAAGAAACAAAAAGCCTTAATGATGTATAAAATCATGAATGACCTTACTCCCAAATGTCTACAAAAATCTTTTCTCTTAGCGTCACTCTGCTTACAACTTAAAAAACTCTAAGGGAAGGCTAACCCTGTCGAAGCACAGCACCAATTATTTGAAACGAAGCTTCTCTTACAGCAGGGCCATGTTATAGAATAACTTGTCCAAAAGCTTAAAAGATACTTCATCCGTTGAGCATTTTAAGCCAAATATCAAGAAGGTAGTTAATATATCGGATTCCCACACGGCAATCATATAAAGCAGTTGTAATTAGTATTAGTTTTTAACTTAAACTTAACTGATGATTTCCCGGTGTTTAAATAAAGATTTACATACATACATACAACTAGAGAACGCGTACTTATATCAACCAAGATATAAGTACATCAGAAACCTGAAGAACTTAAATGAGACAGCTTTCTCAGAGGACTTCTCCGCACTACCATTTTCGCTAATAACATCAACTGATGACCCTGACTATCAATTAGAGACTCTCAACACCTTGTTTAACGACTGCCTTGAAAGGCACGCACCCCTCAGAAGGTGCCGTGTGACACGTCCTCCCGCCCTGTGGATGGATAACGAAACAATACTTAACCTTCAGTCACAAAGAGACAAACTGAGACGAGAAACGCATCAGTCAAATTCAGAATCTTCTTGGTCTGCTTTCCGGGAAGTACGAAATAAAATAAAGATCGCTATACGTAAAGCTCGTAAAGCTTTCATGGAAAAGGCTTTGCTGTCCAACAAATCTAAGGAAGACTGGCGCATGGTTCACCGCGTACTCCACCCCTGTCGACAGCCTTTAAGGTTCGACCCAGACAATCTTAATCTTCATTTTGCTACCACCGCAAGGAGAACGCTTGATGTTGAATCGACCAACCAAGATGAACTTTTTCAATTCATCCGCGGTCTTACGGATAAAGAGGGCGCCTTCCACCTGGAAAGTGTTACACAAAGAGAAGTCCTGCGAACCCTTAAACAACTGCGCAGTGACTGTTCGACTGGACCTGACCAATTGCCTGCCCGGTTTGTAAAGCTGACTGCTGGATGCTTGGCCGGCCCACTCACAACTATCATCAATTACTGTATTTCAAAGTTGTACTTCCCGCATTCCTGGAAACTCGCGCGTATCAGCCCCATTCCAAAAGTTGACACACCTGTCTCGGAAGATCACTTGCGTCCAGTGTCGATTCTTCCCGTACTTTCTAAGGTATTTGAGAAGCTTGTTGCTTCGCAAATGACTGATTTCTGCACTGGAGAATCTCTCCTTAGAGACACCATCTCGAGCTTTCGTAGGGGGCATTCGACCTCCACGGTACTCTTAGGTATAAGGGACGACCTAGTTA